>NC_048302.1:33601062-33763218 GCF_013100865.1 Trachemys scripta elegans | reverse complement strand
TTTCAGAGTAACAGCCGTGTTAGTCTGTATCCGCAAAAAGAAGAACAGGAGTACTTGTGGCACCTTAGAGACTAACAAATGTATTAGAGCATAAGCTTTCGTGGACTACAGCCCACTTCTTCGGATGCATATAGAATGGAACATATATTGAGGAGATATATATACACACTGTAGTCCACGAAAGCTTATGCTCTAATACATTTGTTAGTCTCTAAGGTGCCACAAGTACTCCTGTTCTTCTTTTTGCGGATACAGACTAACATGGCTGCTACTCTGAAACTCTCTGCACTGGCTGCCAATCCACTAATGGATAAAGTCCAAGATACTTAACACTATATACAAAAAAAATCACTGTCTAGGCTCTGGTTACTTCAGCAGAAATTCACCCAATATAGAAATATGCTCAAATATGAGCCTGGATATTTTTAGAGAGCTAAAAGAAAATTCTGCCTTTCAAAGTGAATTTAAGACCAAGTCGTAGATTTTCTCCAGATCACTACATTTTTGGGTTGCATGTGAAGAATGGAAACCCCACGTAAATTGTAAGGAATATATTTACCTTTAAACAGTTTGTACATACCTGTTTAATTAATTATTTTTACATCCTAGGTAGTGAAACAACAAAAGCAAGCATTAATAATCAATTCCTGATGCTACTTGCTCACAAGGGGGCAGTATTTCTTTACTGTTATATTTTGTTGCAGGTTTACTACTAGTGAGGTTACCATGCGATGTTGAAACCTGAAGCAAATTTGCTAAAGACTCTAAGGAACTTAGTTTTCATTGCTCAGACACATGAAAATATTAGAGTTATTCTAATAAGCGCATTTAAGCTAACCTTCCTATGACAAAATCATCATCTTCACCACCAGTGTGATCTTAAAAGAATAAATCACACATTTAAAAAAGCAGGCTTAAAATGTTTTAAGCCATTTTCTTCTTTAGAAGAAACAGCATTTTTTGGTGTTGTCAAACTACATACAGTCATTGAAATGGTTAATGTTTTTGACCTATACAAGGTTTGTATGACAAACAGTACTGTATGACAGAGTAAGTACCTTCTTCATCTTCCCACTCTAGATCTAGTGAAGTGCTGTCATCATTTCCACTTGTTGATTTTGTTTTGGTCATTAAGTCACAGCTGCTCTCCGTGTTTGGTGTCAGAATGGTAGCATCAGATGAAAGTCCTACATCAAGAAGGTGTTTTTAATTCACATACATATTTGGGTTCAAGATTTAATAGCCAAAACTATCACATATCCACAGCAACTTTTACTTAGAATCTAAGCACCTTGCAAACCAACTAAAATTAAACCTCAGCATCACTATTTGATGAATCACTTCCATCCACCAATTTAATGAAATGTATCCTCCTTTGGGAGAGCATACAACAGCTTTTTAACAGTTCACAACATTAAACAATTAAGGTACGACAGTGAAGAATACTGTATCCAATTAAAACTACATAGGGATTTAGACATAGAATGCAATTATCCAAGTTGGAATCTGGCCAGGGTTAACAAGGATTTCTAGAGTTCTACAGGATCCTTAATTACAAGCAGCCAGATACTCTTTTTACACTTCAGAGACTGCGCTTCCAACAATGTAAAGCCCATTAATAAGATAATGGGGTACTGGGTCAGAACTGATTCAAGGGTGAGAGTACCATATACAGCAATGGCTTTCAACCTTTTCTCATTTGCAGAACCCTAAAAAATTTGGAATGGAAATCTTACATAGTCTGCGGACCCTCAGGAATCTACGGACCACAGGTTGAAAACCACTGATATACAGGACCTTCTCCTGCAACACCTAGGTGTTCTCTGGATCTCTCTGTGGGACAGTGCCACTTCAGTGCCTGGAAAACCCTCAATAGCCAGTAGAAGTCAGCCTGAGGAGCTCAGTTTGGGTGCTAATTCAAAACTCGTTTTATTAGATGAAACAACTTTGAGTGCTGGATACAGTACAGGCACCTGTCTAAAGGGTATATGAAGTACATCTCCAGATGCCTCCAAATCTCAAAAATCCAAGAGGAACAGAAGTATAGACCCAAACGTGGGAAAACAAGGAGATTTTTCTTCGGAGAAGGCTATTCAAACACAATTTGCTCCACGGTTATTTATAGAACATCTAATTTCAAAATGTATTTTGAAAATCACTTACTGCTACTTCGAAAAGCTTCATAGTGGAGCTTTATATTTCTCAAAGAACAATCAAACTCCTCTTCTGCCACTGAGCTGTAAAAACAACATTTTGCTTATTACATCCAGAGGTATCAGTGATCAAGCCTAGCATTTTCAGTTTTCTAGCATATTTATAGGTTCACCATTTTAAAAAGTCTACATGAATTAGCATCTTTAAATAGGTTCTCATATCTCACTTTTCATGGGGATCTCACAGAGCATTGTACATGGCACCCTCTTGTTAACCTTAAGAAATCATGTCTGCTCACGCAGTTTCAGCTACCATCTTTATACAGATGACTTGCAAAATTACATTCCACTACATATTTGTCTCCTTCCTTCCAATCTTACATCCCTGCTCTCTAACATCTCCTTTGATAACTTGCAGGTAACGTAACATGGCTAAAATTGGACTCCCTGAACCTTCCTCCCATATCCACTCCTCTTCCCTCATTCTCTTTCACCACTAACACTACCTTCATCTCTGTCATCTCAGACCCATAACCTGGCAGTTTATCTTTGACTCCTCTCTCTCTCATTTACCCTATGCATTCAGTATCCAAATCCTCATTTTCTTCCTCCATGGTATTTCAAAAATCCCCCCTCTCACACCCCATGCACACAGCTAAAACTAGTTCAGGCTTTCTTCATCTCTCACTGTGATTACCGCAACCATCTTCTCTCTGGTCTCCTTAACAAGTATATAATTCCCCTCTGATCCATTCAAAATGTGGTTGCTTGCCTCACTTTTTTTGCGCATTTGCTCCCAATATTGTTTCTTTGATTCCCTCCACTGCCACCTCTCCCCATACTAGTGCTAATGAAAATCATGAGTTTATTTTCACTAACAAAATGTTTTGTGACAGCAGAGAGCACAAAGCTCTGACACCATTCTATTACAGGTTTGATTCACTTACAGTTATAATGCAGATTTCAAATTTGAATCATGAAAGACATCAGATAAAGAGATAACTCAGGTAACTCTAGACTGGAATAGCATTTTGCATGCATAATTCCAGTAACTCCAGAGGATGGCAGTAGGAATGCAATATGGTGTGTAAGTATGATGATGACATGCAAGAATGGCTACTTTTTAGTGGCGAGGGGAAAACAGCATTTTCAGAATAAAAATATCCCTTATTTGAAACAGCCAGATGGGGGAAGATGGGAAAGAACACATCCTCATTTGCTGAAAACTCCCCCACTACTAGTCATTAATAAAAAAATAGTATTTTGTTTCACATCTTACCTTTGATAGTCTCCATTATTAGCTGCTGGTGCTCGCTGCATAATCCTCTGCAGTCTATGTGGCTACCAAACAAAGTGTAAGTTGTCATATATCAGGAAGTTTTCAAAAATCACTCTGAAGAAACAGACTTAATACCCTTCATATTATAGTTAAAAATATTAAAACAAGTTTCAACCTCCTGGGATCGACTACCTCCCTGTTGCAAGGCCTAAAAATATTATCCCAGTTCCCCCAATTCAGCTGGGAAAGAGACAGGACTTTGATTATATTAATACAGATTCTAAAGTAGGTGAAGTATTTGTCAGATAAAAATAACTTTTTCTTCTTAATCTCAGAGGATGAGTATATTCTCTCCACAGCAGTACCAGTTCTTTCTAACTTGAAGGGCAAGAACCTTCTTCATTTTAACCCATTTTGCACACAAGAAATGTGATCATGAGGCACCATCCTACCTGCAAGCATGAAAATAAGAGTGGTTATTCACCATAGTGTCTTTCCTTCTCAGTTATTCTTATCTCAGCATAGTACTTTCTAAAAGCAGTTGAGATATGACAATTTGGATGTTTTGTTCTGTCCTTAGTTTCACAGAAAACATCTTTAATCTGACAAAGAAAATCTACTTTTAAAGAAGCAATTTTATTTCCTTACATTACCTCAGCACAAGGAATATTGCCACATATATTTCTATTTTTATATATCAGGATAAAGTGTTTGATTTGCATGAACAAAAACTTTACTATTTGTTGGTTCCTTTAAATTCTGCAGTTTAAAGCCTTCTTTGTATCCTTATGTGTAAACAGATTGAGAATATGAGATACAACCTAGTAATAGGATTCCTTTTATGGCCTCAAGATGTATATCTTATGGGCATAGGGTTTCACTCATTTTTTAACAGTTTTTGGTTTTAAGATGACTAACATCTCCATCCCCACAATCCCAGAGAGAAAAATTTGTGGATAAAAATGTAAGGCCAGCCAGGTACCTGCTGGTCAGTTTCATAACTGATTTAATTAAATTAATCTGTGTGACTTCACTTTGATTATATAGAAAGCTGAAATGAAATGAGCAAGTTTAATTTTTAGTAGCGAGAGCCCAGGTGTTTAGCAAATATATTTTCTCAGGAACATAAAGGAGAGAAAAAGGACAAAAGTGTGAGTAGTAAAACAAAAGATTAATTCAAGCACTTTAACATGGCTGTAGTAGAGCTCTTTCTGAAGGGCTGAATGGGTCTAGTGAAAATTTGTATTTAATACCAAACTCCAATATGACAATGCCTTTTCTTGGCACAAAAGCATTTTCTCACTGTGGAGTATCTGGCAGGTAATGTATTAGCACAACTAGATTCTGAATGTAGTGAGGAACTGGGAAGTTATGGAGAAAGTGCATTTCTTATTAATACTTGGTGAATGAGAGAAGGTGGATAGGAGGAAGAAAAGGATCACATATACACCTCTACCCCGATATAACGTGACCCGATATAACACAAATTCGGATAGAACGTGGTAAAGCAGCGCTCCAGGAGGGCGGATCAAAGCGAGTTTGATTTAATGCGGTTTCACCTATAACTCAGTAAGATTTTTTGGCTCCCGAGGACAGCGTTATATCGGGGTAGAGGTGTATTAAGCAAAGTTGGATGTTTGGTTTCTACTGTATGAAGCAGATCCATCTTTAAACTTGTTCTATAAATTAGAAGGTAAATCCCAGGATACGCAAGTATTTCAAAATTATTGTTTTGCTTTGCAGAACTTGATTATGTCACCTGTACTCACATTTAGTACCTTAACCTGTATTTCTATTAGAAACAAATGAACTATACAAGATGTATTTAACGTAAGCAACAGTGGTCAAATCAGGTTCATATGTTGTCATATTTCCAATGATTCACCTGTTTGTTGAATTAACAGACTGATGCCTGACCCAAGCATGGAGTTTCTGGCAGACATAAGAGTTGGATTGTGAATTTTATATAACTGAATTCTAGTTTATTTGGACCATGTCAGAACTTGAGCTCATATCCCTGAAATGTGCTTTTAAGATGGTTAAAACAAGATTAGAACTCTACCGTTTTCTTTTAATTGTAGCCACATGACTATATTTTTAACTAAAAAACAAAAATAAGATTTAGAGACTTTTTGAAGAGTAACTAGTTTCCTCCCCATCTCCGCTCCCTGTTGATTAATGTCATTCAACCTTTTTCAACAAGGTAGTCTGTTTAAAAACAAAAAGGTGCATTATAGATGTCCTAGGATCTGGGTAAGAAAGATCAGTTTTCAGAACAGGGCATTTGGTAGGGTTTCTCCAGAAGAACTTTTACAGTCCTATGCGTAAAACAAATTACTGATGGTGACCTTAAAGAGACCAAAGACAGAAGAATAAAAAAAAAGCAGAAGGCGAGAAAAACCCATTGAGAAAGAATAGAGAATAGCAAAGAGGAAAAAATGCTGGAAAGGCATCTCGAAACTATTTGGGAACATTTGATACTGGAAGAAAACTAGATCTCATCTTTGCCCTACAGTGTCCCATGAACTGTGAGCTGGCCATGATCATCATGTCAGACTCTTGCTGGTAGCACTGCTCATTTAGTGAACTACTGCATTAACTTTTCAATAAGAAAAGGTTGAATGGTAGTTAGTCCTAAAATGGGCTCCCACCTAATGACTGCAGGGATTCATTTTTCATGAGTTTAACTTTCTTCAGTGAGTCTACTCCTGGGGTTTTAAAATGGTCTGTAATTAACATGTAAACTGTGTTTGAGAAGTTTTGTTCTCTTGGGCATACTGTAACCACTGTCACAAACAGCATTTAAAGGGATGTTGAAAAAAGTCAGACATACAGTTCTAAGTGTTCTTTTAAATTTGCAGCCACTTCGTATAATTAGACAATTTATACTCGTTATCTTTTAGTTAATGAATTGAGATGAAAAATGTATGTACTAACAATTATGGGCTAAAATACAGTATGATTTTTATTATTCATATAACCACACTTGCATGAAGAAGTCAAAGTATCACAGAAGACAGACCAGCAACTGTCTACTGGATAAACAGAAAACAAAAAGCCATTTTTTTTTTAAGACATCCAGGCTAAGTGTCAGCTGACTCCAATCTCAATAGCAACAGGCACTAGGCATTTAACACTGCTACTATTCATAGGCACAGATGTTTTATGCAACACATGCGCTACTCTGCTATAAAAATACTTGATACTAGACTTCAGGGACTATGCATGAAAATAGACACTACTACAAACCAAGCTGCATCTCAGAAATTACTTCTGAGAAAATAAATGAAGCTATGATCGTCTGTGTACACAAAAATATAGAACAGAAGCTCTGATATGTATTGGGGTCTTTTTCCCCTCACCTCCAAGAGCTTTTTCTGCTTTGCTGCCCTGGCTGCTTCACGTTGTGCAGCATATAAAGCCTCTTCTTCTATTCTTAACTTCTCCTCTTGTAAGGCTAACTGTATATGAACAAAATAATAAGGGTTAACAAAAGCAGAACCTATCTATCTTCCTATGAATAAAAACATAAGTTTACTAAATTAAAAGAAAAAGTTACTCATAAAAAGACAAACAAAAAGCAAACTACCAGATTTTCTTACCATTTTCTTGATCATCATTATATGCAAAGTATTGCAAGTCTAGTTTCTTCTTTCAAACAACTAATGAAATTGAGTCAGATATATATTACCCTGTTAAAACAAAGACAGCTACTGGGAAAATAGTGAGCTGTTTTAAATATATAAGGGTGTTTTACGGAGGACCATATACATTATAAAACTAGTTTTAAACATGAGATGAATTTGTATTACATTTAAAGAGGTGTTCATCTGGAAGCGATCACTGATTTCCATATCATATCCCATTAATTGTTAATGGGATATGATGTTAAAAGCAGACGTGATGAATTAGGTTCTTTCATTTAAAAAAAAAAAAATTTTTTTTTGTCCCTCCCCACTAAATAAGCTGAATAAAATACATAGCATATTTTTCCTTTCCAAAGGAAAAAGGCTGGCATATTTTGAATTTAAACAGCTCTCTATAGAGGACTATCTATCTTATTTATTATATTTTCCATTTAATTAAGCAATAAATGAATTAAGTGATCATCTTTCATACAAATTTAATTGCACAGCTACAGTACCTGGCCAACTAAAAATTCTGTTAACCAATAAATGCAAGAACAATGATTTGCCACAAATTAAAACTTGTTTTGCTTGTTTAGGCCATTATTTGTAATCATAAAATTATCCAAGTCATACAACCACCATAATTATCTACCTCGGACTGAAGTTTCATATCAAATGCTCTCTGTTTTTCAGCAATGGAATCATAATGTCTCTCTCTCAGATCAGCAATTTCTTCCTCCGTCAGAGGTCTGAAGAGGGAGAAAAATCAGTGGCACTCTTTAGTAAATTATTAGTTAGACTTGGAACTAATAAGACAAGCCTAATAAATGGAAGTACACTAATGAGGGAAAGAAGAAAGCAGTTAATTTATAATTCTGAATTGTTCAGCCAGTCTTCTGATCTGAAGTTTTAACTTGATTGGCCCCTTAATCCAAACATAGGAGCAGGCTGAAAGTACAGTTCATATCTAAAACAAGGTTTAAAGTTACAGGGCTTACCTAAACGAACAGTTAATGCACAGCAAATTGGGGTGTAAATCTACCTAATACCCGTATGCCATGCACTAACTGTCATGTGGACCCTGTTACTGTGCATTAAATCTTCCCTAGTGAAATGGAAGTAGATCAAAGTACACTCTAGGGAACTTTTAGAGTGTGGTCCACACAGACAGTTAATGCACAGCAAGGTAGATTTACACCCCAGCTTGTCGTGCATTACTATTTATCTCTACATCCCCACGATAACACATTTATTAAAGGCAATGTGATATTAAAGTGTATTTAAATGAAATGGCATTCCCCCCAAAAAAGAATTCACCCTTTACAAAAATTATGCCCCTTTTAAGAGAAGGATAAAAGCCTTGAAATTAAGATTGAAAGATTCCAACTAATTTCTCAGTGCTGTATGAACTTTTACTCACTGCTGTCCCATCCTATTTAATTGTGTCCCCTTTTTCTATTCTCTAATAGAAATATTGGACATATTTTTGATTACATATTATTTAATATGTAGTAAAGATTTCAAAAGGAAAGTAGTCCCAGGGTAACTGAAGTTATATCCGAGCTCAAAATATTCTCTCAGATCAAAGTGTAGGAGGAGCAGAACAATGTTTTTATTAAAAGAACTGGAATGGAGGCTCTGGTTTCATGTTGATTATACCGTGTCCTAAAATTATGTAACCATATGTGCACTTTGTATTATGTAGCAACTAAGCAAGGAACACAGTGTTTCACAGGGAGCAAGGCCCCACTCTTGAAGACAAGTTGTGCCAACACGGCGCCCGTTGAAGTTGCAGAATCAAGTGATAACATTGTAGGACATATTAAATGTTATAGCATGTTGGATATGAATTTATGGAATAGAAAGATTTTATAATTTTAGTAATTTGTTATTGTAACATTTGTATATACTTTTGCAAATATTAGGGGACCAAGTTAAGATTGAGTGAGTGGTATAAGTCTGTAGGATTATAGAGCAGTGGGGAATTCACTGGAACCTTGTTCGTGTCCAGATTTCCCCCCACAACTAGCGAAATGTTTGTCAAACTATTTTTTGTGGATGTTAGAGGGGATTTTTTTTTTTTTTTAAACTGACCTACAGTACAAAAACCAAAGCTACAGGTTTAAAAAAGCATGATATTTAAGAAAGTCAGGTAAAGGAAATGCAGACAAAGCTTCTGCATTGTTTTATCTTTGTATGCCTAAATAAAGGCTACTTGTTTTTAACTTTGCACCAGTAGTTTAAATAAAGTAAATGTTTAATAAACTCAAACATCAGCAATCTTGCTGTATATTATACAGACCTACCTTCAATTAATTTACTAACATGCAATTAAGTTTAAAAATATTTGTATGCAGAATCACTGAAATATATATTTAGAAAATATCTACATTGTGAACAAAGTTGAATACCTGTGAGGAAAACAAAAAGCCAAGTGCCAAAGCCTTTTAAAGAAGTTGAAACTTTTAAAATTTAGAAGGATACTTCAAGATATTTAAGATTTTTCTGTTCTAGACTACTGAAAAAATTGTTGCTTTATACTGATTTATTTGAAGTCCTTCTATTGACTCAGATGCCAACCTGCTTTGAGATTTTTTGGGGTGTTTATGAAAAAAAATTAAGAATGTTGCTTGGATCAGCCTCTAGTGCCAAAGGTGTAAAGCTAAATACAGTTGGGGAAGGGGGACTCGTCTAGCCTAGCACTTTGAATGCTTGTGATGAATTTTAGATACACTTCTGTGAATGTTAGAGCAATAGGGCTCCCCACCCCACCCAGAAACTGGGACCTTTCCCTCTCCCCACTTCCAGAACCAGTCCAAGACCTCTATCCCTGCCTCCCCACCTCCATGAAACCGGGACCTCTCTACAGCCCTCCTTATTGTATTCCTGACCCCCACTCTCAAGCACAGAGAAGGGGAGGATCAGTCCTGGGAAAGCTACCTATGGTCCTTAATTACCTTGGCCAGACGTGGGCCCGGACCTTCCGGGGATGATCTTCCTCCATTGCATTCCCCCTGTCCTCTTCTGCCACTGCCTCTCTGGCTTTTCCTCCCCTGCAAGCTGTGCAGTGAGGGTCTGATAGCAGGCAAACTCCAGTGACTGACTGCGAAGTCTGGGGTGCTAGACTCAATACCCAAGCCACAGGCTGCCGTAACTGCACAAAACACTCTAAAGGTACACTACTCAGGGATAGAAGACCCCTGGCACAGCCGTGGCTGACCCAGGTCAGTTGATTTGGGCTTGCGGGTCTAAAAAAAATTGCTGTGTAGATGTTTGGGCTGGGGCTGGAGCTTGAGCTCTGGGACCCTCCATCCTCGCCCCTTCAAGATCACTGCCTCTTGCTTCCGATCATCCTCACCGCACAGTCTATGCATGTGCCCCAAAGGCAGTGGAGAAGAACATCCCCCTGTGGTTGTGGTGCTATTTGCTGTGTTAGTCAGCTCCAAGTGGTTGTGAATGCCACATAAATGTAAGCTTTGCAAAACTAGCAGATGTAAAGTGTGGGTTCATCATTTCAGAATTAAATATAAAAATCAGGTGGGTTACAAAAAAATTATGGATTTACTGTTGACTAAACTCCATTAAAAAGTATTTTAAACTATATTAAAATAAATTAACACCACAAATATTAGTATCTTGTAAGTTCACAGTTATTCACTGAAGTTGGGTAACTGGCTGGCATTAGAATTTTCAGGCATCAGTTAAGTGAAAAGTCAGCATGAATTTTGCTGGTCATATGTAACTTGACTGACATGATGGAAGAGGACATAAGTTTATAAAAAAAAAAAAGCTCTTGAAACACAATGTCTTACCTATGACTGCTTCCTGGGCTTTCTCCCTGTTAAATTATAAATAAAATGAATGTAATTAAGATAAGCCATTATCTACATCTAAATATACAAACTAACTAATCTACATTTATTAAAAAAACAACAACCAAGCTTTCACAGACAAAAGTTTTAAGATCAGGAGCAACACCCATATGTAATTAGAGATCCAACAGAATGAGCTACAAGCATCCTCTTTTTCCATCTTCACCTTTCTAAGTAACAGGCAGCTAGTCTCAGCCTGTCTGCATTGTGATAGAATGCTGGCACCCTGAGAAAGGAGGGTCTTTCTTGAATAGGTAGACCACAAGGCAGGTCTTCTCTTATGGTCTCCAGCTTGTTTTGGCCATTAAAGAGCTGGTGGGATCAGGTTTCTCCCCCAAATTCTCTTCTCCCTTGCACATGATAGCCAGCAACATGCAGAAACTACATGGGACATATAAAGCAGGCTGATGGGCCATTTGTTAAATAGCGCAACTTATCACCACCTTTTGCTCTTTATCCAGGAGTAGAACATGGGCAACTTTGGTACTGTCCATGGGTGAAGAGAGCTCCCTGGCTGCTGCCTGAAAAACTTCAGATTCCTGAAGACCTAATGGTGAAGATTCCACTCTTCCTAGTCTGTCCACTTAGCTAGTCTCCCCTTACATCACCTTTCTCCCAGATGTGAAGCACTCTTGCGTAAAAAGGGTGTTTTTCAGCCCACGTGAAAAATACATTAGTTTCCCTCTGAAGCGTTTTGGACCTAAGGACCTCCATGTTTCTTGACATGACTTGCCAACATATTGTCCATCATTATCAGCATGTGCTTGTTTGGAAGTGAAGTTGTGAGGCCTATTTTGGTCCTTTTGAATGGCTTGTCACTTGAGCCAATTTATGCACAAGCAGAGTGAGAGAACTGCATAAAACTTGAATTGACATTCCTCCTGTGTGTTGCCCAGACAGGCAACTTTCATGTTTTCATATTCTGGTCTGGCTCGGATACAGTACCACTGGGTAAATCTTCTACTCTGTACCAACCAGATCAGTGATATGTTTACCTCATTCTACGTTAACCTGGGAGGAGGTGACCTATGCAACTTGGGTCTTTGTTTCAGGTCAGTCTACAGTGTTCCCAAACTGGGGTTCGCAAAACGTTACAGGGAGTTCTCGGGGAAAAAAATCCCTAACGGCGGACAGAGCTGTCCCTAGGTATCCCGGGCAGCACGGGGCCTGCAGTCCGGAGCCCCTGGACTTCCAAGAGCTAAGCAGAGCAAAGCAAGCATATCTATCAACTGAGGAGATTTAAACTTCAAGACTCCTTATAAGAAATGGAAAGGGAGATGGATATTTTTTGCTGTTTTTAAAATTAAATAGGCAGCTAGTATTGTTTTTAAAATTATTATGAAGAACAAGTTTAAGCTTTGTTGTAACGTGCATCGTTTGCCTGGACTGCTCAAGACCTGAATGCTTGTGTAGGAGGAACTCTTTGAGTTGACTTCTTAAATACCTTCATGCTGTTTCACACCTGATACTCCTTGATGAAACATAGGAGTCTTGTCTTATAACAGGCTTATTCAAAGTGATCTAAGCTATGAAAGTGAGAAACCAGTGACTGACACGTGCCACCGTTTATTTTTAAGAAAGTTTTTTAAAGCCGTTGTGTAAGGACATTCCTAAGCAGCAGTCACAGAACTATTTGCACTTCACAGATGGTTGAAAATGCCACTTTTGACCTAGTGCCTCAGCATACTTGAACTGTGCTGGGATCCATTATAAACCCACACCTCGTAGATTACTGCTATGTACAGACATTGGAACCACAAAGGATGCCAATCCTGTTTACTGAAGGTGCAAAAGAGATAAGTAATGGTCACTGTTTAAATTTTGCAGTACCAACATTTAAACAAGTTCATTCTTAGATAGCAAAAACAGGCAGAGCGATACCCTATATGCAGTAATTTCACTCTTGTGCCAGATGACAGCATGTCTTCGAATGCATTATGGGCCACATGGACAGAGTCCAACTGCCTCCAGGTCCCTGAGAAGTTCTATAACTGTACCTCCTGAATGGTGTTTTTTTTTTTTGGGGGGGGGGGGGGGTGGGAGTTGCCAGGGAGTTGGGAAAAGAGGCTTGTTGACACAGAAATTCCCTCTTTGCAACTTAAGGTTTTTGAAGGAAAGTAGTAATGAAGGATGGACTGAAAGCAACTCCCTGCAGCATTAGTGAACTACTTCCTTGTGTTAGGCTTCAGAAATGAAGTGAGGCATTACCAAAGACTAAGTCCAACGCACACATTCCTACATGGAGCTAAAGACACTGACTCCAGTGCTTCTACCAGTTCAAGTTAGAGCTTATAATAGTTCAGGTGCCAAACTCAGATTCTCTGTATGAAAGCATGCTGTACTGCCACTACTCAACTGATATGGAGAATGTTTGTGTTTTACCAAAAGATTACAGTTAGCCAAGTATTCCTACTCTTATGTAGGATACCCCTACAGACTGAATCTTTATCAGGTATAATTTTTTTCATAAGTCCCATTATAATAATCCTGCACTTCCCTTTGCAGTCCCACTTCTCTCCATCCCCCATAACCGGATAAATATTATTTACTACTATCCTAGAGGAAGAAAATCAAGTCCCGATAGCGTCAAAGAAATACCAGCAACTCCTCTATGAAGAGACCAATGCAGAAGTTAGCTGCAGCCAGAAGGGTTAGCAAGATGTGGATCTTGGGACTACAAATAAATTTTTTACAAGTATGAAAGTGTGTTGAATTACTGAGTGCTGTACTGTGAAACCCAAGTACTTACCTCATCACTTTCCACTAGATTCTCAAACTGCAAAGAAAAACAACACAGAGTATACAAGATTACTGACAAGCAGTTATTGCGATACAAACACCACACTTCAATGAACACAAATAAAAATCAGCATAATTACAACATGTTTACCTATTAGGCATATTTTGTGGAAACGCTGCTCCAATTAAAGCTGAAGACAAGAATATTCAATTATCAAATCTTCTACTTTGTGAAGAGCTATTGCTTTTGGAGTGTGACCAGCTTCCCTACAAACATAGCTTGTAAGTTGTTTTCTTCTACGCAGAATGTAATAATTAAGAGGGTAAGAGTTAGAATTAAGAGTTTTGTTGCATTTCATTGCATTTGGTATTATACAGTGCCCCGAGCAACTCCGCTAGGAGGGTAATTTATGGTTTTATTAATTAATGACTGATTAATTCTCTCAAGCTCACGTATTCTGATATGAATAAGAGCCATAAAACTATCAGTTATAGGCACTAGAGACACAGAAGTACTGTATATTAGTATAAAAGTGCACCATAGCCAAAAGCTGCATTGCAAGCTACCTCTAACACTAAAATATTAAAATAAATGAAATTCATGACATGTTTTCTGAAAAATATTCATAGGGCAAAAATAATTAACTTATAAAAACAAATAAATTGCCGATACAAAAGCTTTAGGCACCGTTGACATCTCTGAAGAAATAAATACAAGCTTTCCTCAGCAAAAGATGGAAAACCCTCTCTTCCAGCTATGGATCCTAACCTCTTAAAATGGTCCCAGACTCCTCCCCGAATCTGCGTCCTGGAAAGCTGCAGCACAGATATACCTCTTTCACAGAGAGACCTCAATTCATCCCTTTCCGCATTGGGGATATACAGTAACAAATTCAGGTGGAATAATTAGTTACTTGAAACAGAAACCAGGATTCTAAGCAAGATGACAACTTTGCATATCAGGGAGTAAGAGCCAATGAAAACATTAGGGTGCTTTATAAAGGGATCTAAGCACAGAAGGCTGAATCCAAAATATATGCAGCCTTACAAGTTGCACAAGCCACTGCAGTAGGTTGACCTATCACAAAGATCAAAATAAAACCAACAGAAGCCATCCAGCACTGCATTCTACATCTATAGTGGAGTCAATCTACTAGCATCCGGTGGGCAGCACAGGATTTCCTATAAGGTACAGAATAACTACTATAAATGGGAAAGGAGAAACTGTTCTAAGCCATCTAGGAGATTAAGAAAAGGACAGAACCGTCTTTCCACATCAGTCTGCTGTTGCAGGGAACACTCTCACACTGACAGATTTATGCTGCACAAGGGGAGATTTTTATGTCCACATAACCTTCTGTTTCCCTTGCTGACAGCCAAGTAAGGTAGCAATTGTAGCTACTACAAATTTCTCCCCAACAATGCCAAGTTCCACCCTGAGGAAAGAGCTGTCCTCAAGTTCTTGGAACAAGGGCATGTGTGCTATATTGACATGTTCTATGAACACACTCAACCCTGTTATTCCCATGAACCTGACAGGTCAGGCAAGTGACAGACTCTGCCCTTAGCTAAATGGATAGTCTTTAATAGTGCAACGATAGAGATGCTTCCTTGCTTGAAAGTCAGGATTTTCCTGTCAACACAGAGTAGCCTCCACAGTTGGTGGATCTTGAGAGATCAGATCAGATTCTGTGATCCAGCAGATTAAATTAGGATGCATTTACAATGGCAAAAATGTGATATATTTCACTCCCAGTATAGCAGTAGTGAAAGCTGTAATATAGACAGGACTTGAGAATTTTTGCTATTGTCTCATCTGCTGCTGGACAGAGCACAGAAAACTAATACTGTGATTCCTATATGCATTACAGTGTAGAATATTGACATGCCTAAGTCTTTTTACTTGATCAAGAGAAATGGCAAGACTATTACTATTTCATGATTCACTTAGTGCATTAGTCTGATATAGTGTTAAGAGGCTCCATTTTATGTAAACAATGACAAGTGCCAGAAAGTCTGGTTGGGGTGCAACTTTTAAAAAAAGGTTTCAATGCTTAGGGGAAAAAAGTACTTACCTCTATAGTGAAGTGTTCTCCAGTTGAACATGTTCTAAAATACTTTGATCTAGAAAATAAACCCATAATTTCATTGCAGGTTAGTAGTTCTACAGTTCAAATATCTTCTCAAAATATTCTAAAAAAATATTTATGACAGAATGAAGTCAGGTCTGATAGTTACATCACTACCATTTTAATCACAAAATTAGAAGCAGCTCAAGAGCAAAATACTTCAAAAGCCATTGTGAATTCATTTTAATGTTTAGGCATAAGCTAATTTATTACTGTCAACTATTAATAGAGTTATATTAACTGATGCACTATATTACAGGGGAAACAAACTGGAGTGTGAAAAATACTTGTGTCTGAGGATGTAAAAATGTTTTTTCAAATTGGAAGGAAGGTGCAAAAAGAATAAACTCCTTTCCCAGTGAAGAAGTAATGTATCAGGATGCTGATTGCTTTGCATTTGCTGCCATTGAGCATTTTTATTTTTAAACTGTATTAACCAGTTTTAGTACATTTTACCTATTTCCCTCAAGACACATAATTCTGGCCAGCCTCTGAAAAACTCATTGCTCACGGTATGACTCATTATGCCTGCTAGCAGTGTTCTATGTAACAAATGCCAGCTTGTAGAGTGTCATTCTTTGACTGTTTACTGATGTAGCTAGGGGGCTAACCTTTTATATCTCTTGTTTCTTCAGAAAGATTACTGATTTATCAAAAAAAAAAAAAAGCATCAAGAAACAAGGTAGTAAACCAGCACCATTTGACTTGCCAGTACTCCATGGATCACAATTTGGGAACCAAATGACATTTTTGGCAGACGGTGGTTGAGCATAGCAACCACAGAGATCCAAGCCTTTCTTTGAGTCACTGACTGACTTAAATATATCTTAAGGAGTCAGGCGAGTATAATAAGGAGTTTATCCAAGACTTTCAACCAAGACTTTTTTTTCCAGGCTATCACCCCTTAAGTCAGAATATTGGCTGTCAAACAGCAGACCACTGCTGTTTTAGGTATGGTTGTATTTATACATTATATATTCTAGCACAGGTGTAAATAAAAACTACTGTTCTGTCCAGAAATAACTTCCAGGGTAACCCAACCGTGACTGCTCTCTCTCATTGTTAGAGGAGCTTTTCTAGACCTTCAGCTCCCAAAATGTTTTGCACCACAGAGAAAGAGCACATGTGCACACACACCACACATTTAAAAAAGAAAGAGTGAAATTAAGAAAAGAAAAATTTAGGCTGACACTAGGAAAACTTCTAGACTGGTGAGATGTACTAGGCTGTGGAATAGTCTCCGAGAGTTTTGAGAAAACAGCTATGTTACAGCAAGCCCAATGGACTGTAACAAGTATAGGAGGGCCCAAATAAAGCCCAGTTCCTTGACTCATGTAACTGGGTTGGAAAGAACAGACAATATGCTGAAGCCCAGAACTCCACATAGCCATATAACTCCACTCTTGAGAGGCAGATTCCTCAGGCAAGTATCAGCAACATAACTGTCATGTTGACTACACTGAAGGCAGAATATTGAAGAAAAACAAATTATTTAGGTTACATGCCTTCATCGGGTTTGCAGTTAGAAATCAATGGGCCCTAAGTTACTTCAGTGACAATGAAAATCCTTATATGCCTAACTTTAGCCTCCTGTTTTTGAAAATTTCAGACTGTTTTTAAAAAAGTTCACATTAAGTTTAACATTATAACATGAAAGCAATTTTGTTTTGAAGTAAAAGATTTTATGCCACTAAAAGTTTTTTTTTTTTTTTTTTTTAAATAAAAATACAATTTTTGCCCTGATGCTAAAAACACTCAGGCACAAGCTTAACATTAAGCACAAGCAGGCTGACTGATGTCAGTGGACTATTCATAAGCATAGTTATGTATCTGAAATGTTTCCAGAATCAGGGCCTTAATTTTCAATTTTGATTTCTGCCAATACCAACATTGCAAAATTCAAAATTCAATAAATAAAATGCCGTAGTGGCATTTTAAAAACTGCATTTATGATTCCGTTCATTATTATTTAGTTTGTTAAGTTTTAATCTAAAGTTGCAATAGCATAAATTTCCAAATGAGTTTTAAAAAGCCTCAGATTTAAATTAATGATTTTTTTTGGTAAAAACAAACAAAACAAAAAAAACCCCAAGCTATTTAAATTGCTTCCCCATGTTGCTTTCGTTTTCAGCTCACAATAGCATCATGTTTAAAAATGGTCTCCAGAATGCATACCTTCTGTTTTAAACTGAATAATTGTCTAAAGGGATGAATAAAAAGCAACAGAAGAGGCATCTTGTGTCACTTGACTCTGCTGTTCCCTCTTATGTACAGAAATGATAAGTGTGGGCCTTTGAGGAACTCAGTGCCCTGAAATCCCACTAAGGTTATAGATGACATGAGGGTACTGGGCACCTCTCAGGGTAGGGCCCAGAGTGAACAAGGAAGGAGTGGGGAAAATATTGCTTTCATCACCCCTTACCATTTGTCTCATTAGTACATCATTAGTGTGCATATGTATATTATGTTCTGATATTCTATATTTAAATACTGATACATTTGATTATTTTCTTGAAAGAACTTTTAAGAGAAAAGGCTACAGTTTTGCTTCACTTCTCCATCTCTTGCAACTCATACAAAATCATGACCTTTTGGACATTACAGGTTAGCCAATTAAACCTTTAAAGTTAATATATCTAGAGAAGAATGACAAAATATTGTATGGGAAAAAGAGACATACAGGGTTCACATTTACACCTCCATGGAAGGAGTAAATAAGCTAAATACAACCCTGTTTAAGTAGTTGGGGGGGGGGTGTTATATTAAAATCTTGTTAATAAAATTAGATATGCAAGAACATGGACATATAGAAAGTTATTCAAAAAAATTTAAATTGATTTTGTTTTACTTGTGTGATAAAAATGTTTATGCTTTAATCTTATTAGGCAAATGATACCAAAAAAAATGCCAGGAGCTCCAATTATATTTATTCCCCACAGCTGCCTTTTATGAATGATGTGATCTCTCTAGGAGCAAAGAGAAAAAGCTTATGATTGAGGACAGGGACAAACTAGACCTGACCTACTTTTTAATACGGCTGGAGGCCAGAGACATTAAGTTTTATTTGAAGAGCAATATTAACAGAAATTTGTTTCAGGGCACAATTAAAAATGATAATTTTAAAACGGACCAAATTCTGTAGCTTAGCAGGCAGCTTAGGCAACCTTTCTTGTTGTTCCCACTGAGAACTCAATTACTACAGTAATTCATATAGCAAACACTTTGCTAAAAAGCAATTTTAAAATAATCTCTGCAATTTCATACAAAGATAAATTCAATTTAGATTAGTGTTTGTGAAGTGCTTTGCAAGCCTCATATATAAATGCACTAAAATGCAAAATAAACAGTAAAGAATTCTTAGCCTGAGCATTTACAAGAGATCTCTCCAATTTTATAGTTTGAGACTTCCACTGCATACAACAATGAAGGTGAAGCACTAATTTCCTCAGAGAGGCTGAACCTTCTTCCATAAGTGATTACCATTACCTTCAATGGGAGCAGCATCAGATCCCATAAGTATGGATCTGTGTTCATTAACAGTATGGTTTGGAACCTGGGATTTCTGCCAATTTTATCAGTAAAATTCACTTTCCACAGCATTTACTACAGAGGTCTTCAGAATTCCTGAACTCTCTCAACTAATACCATAATATTCTCTCCCCCCTCCCACAGTTCTATGAAACATCTACCAGATTCACAACTTTCTAACGTCTAACTTTCCCTTTCTCAGTTGCTCATAACTTATTGGAAAAAATAAATCTTTCTAGACTGAAAGCTTTCGTGTTGGCTATCAGCAGCGAGGTGATTATTTTTAATCTTTGGGCAAAATATTTGTTCAGCATATACTAAAGGCAAATATTTATTAAATATCTATAAAAATATATTAAAGACCTTCCCCAAAGACTACGCTTAGATTTTTACAGATGCTAATTCATTCATATTTGGCTTACATTGCAGATATCAAGACCCCAAAAAGAACACAAATTTGGTCAGTTTATTAACTTATAAACTTTTTTCTAAATACAAGCATAGCAGAATTTGTGTGTGGGGGGGATTTCATCACTCAAAAGCCACAGTTGTTCAGAATGTTGATAAAAGCATGAAATGTTTTTACTTTTGATCAAGCTAAACTCCAAGTCAGTTTAAAGCTAGGGGGAGTGTGCGCACGCATGCACACGTGTGCATGTCCAACCCGTTCTTAAAAAAAATCCAAGGATGGGGATTCCACAACCTCCCTTGGAAGCCTATTCCAATCCTTAACTATTCTTATAGTTGAACATTTTTCTTAATATCTAATCTAAATCTCCCTAATATTTCCAGTGGCCATGGAAAACAATGATTACTGTGCTCTTTATCACAGCCCTTAACATATTTGAAGACTTATCAGGTCCCCTCCTTCAGTCGTCTTTTCTCAAGACTAAACATGTCTAGTTTTTTTTGTTTTGTTTTTTTAAACCTTTCCTCATAGGTCAGGTTTTCTAAACCTTTAGCATTTTTGTTACTCTCCTTTGAATTCTCTCCAATTTATTCGTATCTTTCTTAAAGTGTGGCACCCCAGAACTGGGCACAGTACTCCAGTTGAGGCCTCACCAGTGCAAAGTACAGTGAGACAATTACTTTCATGGGTAACATACAACACTTGTTAACATGCCCCAAAATGATATTAGCTTTTTCCACAACTGCATCACACTGCTGACTCATTCAATTTGTGATCCACTACAATCCTTCTAGATCCTTTTTGGCAGTACTACCATCTAGCCAGTTATTCATTTCATAGTTACGCATTTTATTTGTCCTTCCTAAGTATAACACTTTGCACTTGTCTTTACTAAATTTCACCTGGTTTAATTCAGATCAAGTCTCCAATGTGTCAAGGTCATTTTGAATCCTAATCCTGTCCTCTGAAGTGCTTGCAACACCTCCAAACTTGGTGTCATCTGCAAATTTTATAAGCATGCTCTCCCCTCCATTATTCAAGTCATTGATGAAAATATTGAACAGTACTGAACCCAGGAGTGGGAGGATGTATCTAGTGGGGCTCCGTAGGGGTTAGTCCTGGGTTCAGTACTGGCAAGTTTCTGCGCAACAAATTATACCACTTTTATTAAAGCGCTGGAATTAAACTGCTGTTGAGTGTCCACACTGGGTTCCTTGTGATGGTGGAGTGCATCCACATTAGCATCTCTTGCAACCGCAAAGAGAGCAGTGCACTATGGTAGCTATCCCACTGTGCAACTGGCCTCAGGGTGCTTTGGGAAGGGTTTTCAATGCCTCATGGAGCAGGCACAGCATCACATGATGCATGTTTCCCAATCCCATTGTTCCATGGGCCTCCTGCTACATTGCTAGCTGCTTTTCAACTGACGGGAGGAGGGAGGGAAGTGTGTGTGCCAGGAAGTAAGTGTGTGTAGGGGAGGGTGGGAAGAGAGGGAAGAAGAGGGTGTGTTTTGGGGGACAGAGAGTGTGTCAACATGCCGTCTTGTAAATTCAGACAGCGGAAGGAAGCAACCAGTCCTGAGGCAGGAGAAACCCCAACATCAGCCCCCTGCCTCCCTCTCCAGCTCTCTGCACAGCAATCTCTCTCTCACACACACACACACACCCCTCTGTGTTCAACATTAATAGTTTGCTTTGTGTCCCAGAGCAGATCAGCACAGCATGCCATGGCTGTCAGAAAGGGAGCTTGGTGCAGCCAAGTTCAAACAATGAGCAGAGCAGCCACTTTAGGGATTATGGGACACTTCCGGAGGCCAACTGATTGCTTTCTGCACTGTAATGTGTTTACACTGCCAATACAGCGCTAGAGTGACCAGACAGCAAGTGTGAAAAATTGGGATGGGGGGGGGGGGGTAATAGGAGCCTATATAAGAAAGAGATCCAAAAATCGGGACTGTCCCTATAAAAACGGGACATCTGGTCACCCTAGCTGAAGCCTCTGCGTTTTAAGGTTTATGATTCTCATTGGGGTGTTTTTTTTGCACCGCTGCAACTGAGGCGTTTCTGAGCACTAAGTGGCTTGGCAATGTATACACGCCAGGAGTTACACCGCAGAAAGCTGCTTTACTGCACAGAAACTTGCCAGTGTAGACAAGGCCATATTGTGTCTTGGCCTTTTTTTTTTTTTTTTGTTCCTAGATGCTTGTGCTATTCTTTTATATGTCTCCTTTGCAATTTATCCATAGTTCTATTTCTTATAAAAGATTCCTTTTTGATTTTCAGTCCATTAAAGAGCTCCTGATATGAAAAATAGTAAAAAGCCAATGTGGATCTTTCATTCACACTGGGATAGTTTGCAGTTGTTGTGCCTTTAATACTGTTTCCTGGGGAAACATACAGCCCTCTTAAACTCCTTTATCACCTGAGATTTTCTTCCCATGGGATCTTACCTAGCAGGTCTTTGAGTTTGTTAAAGTCTGCCTTTTTGAAGTCCACTGATCTTATTTTGCTGCTCTCTCCTTAATTGCCTTTGAATCAGGAAATCTATCAATTCATGATCACTTTTACCCAAACTACCTTACCAGATTCACAACCAGTTCCTTCCTGCTGGTCAGAATCAAACTATACGTTAGAATTCTAAATTTACACCCTCTCTGGACACTGCTAAATTACCTTTACCAGAGATTACTTTTATTCCTGAAGTCATAATTACTGTTGGAGAACAAAGGATTTACCTTGTGAAAGTACCAGAAGGCACCAACTCCCAGCAGCAAGTTTTCAATATAATTTCCTAAGTAGCATTAGAGTCCTAGGGCTAATTTACATTAGAAAATAAGATCAACCAACCTACGCTCAAGGGCATGAAGAATACACACCCCTGAGTGGCACAGTTAAACTGATCTAAGTCCCTGCGTAGACTGCGCTAGGTTGATGGAAGAATTCTTCTATTACCTACACCGATGGGAGAAGCCCCCCCTTGGTGTAGGTAACATCTACAATGAAGCTACAGCCGCACAGCTGCAGCATTTCAAATGTAGACAAGCCCCTTGAGTCTTCCACAAGGTTTTGCTAAGACCTCAAGTTGAAACTGTGAGTGTCAAGTTCTCCCATTACCTCTTTAGAGGAAGGGGGAACTAGCCAGCTCCAACAAGCGAGAACCGAGGTTCACACAAGTTAGGTGAGTTTGAGCACCCTAGGTATGACAGCGGCTTAACAGATCAGCCAGGTGCTGGCCATAAGAAATGGTTTCACTCACTGGATTCTGTCCAGGCTGGAGGCCCGAGGCATGGGGGGGGGGGCGGGGGGGGGGGGGGGAACCCCCCCCCAGAGCTTCCTCCAGGCCACAGCGCCACCTGGCACCTCGCCAAACCCCCATCCCCACCCCCCACCGGCCGCCTCCATCTACCCTTCCCAGGTACACCCCGCCGGGCCCGATCCCGAGCCAGCCCCGCCCCCGCCCCCTGCCAGCGGCACATTTACCCCCGGCCNGGGGGGGGGGGGGGGGGAAATCACCTCCCAGAGCTTCCTCCAGGCCACAGCGCCACCTGGCACCTCACCAAACCCCCCACCCCCCCCCCCCACCGGCCGCCTCCATCTACCCTTCCCAGGTACACCCCGCCGGGCCCGATCCCGAGCCAGCCCCGCCCCCGCCCCCTGCCAGCGGCACATTTACCCCCGGCCCACCCCGGGGTCGGCCCCATCTCAGGGAAAGAACAGACAGACCAGCCCGCCCAGCGGCCCCCCCTTAGCTGGGAAGCCACCGTGCCGCTGCCAGGCCCTTCCACCCCGCCGGGATCCGGGGGTGGGAGTGCGGGGTAACGACCGCGCGAGACCCGGCCGAGACCTCCCCCATCCCACCCGGCGCCGGGCGGAGCCAGCCCGGGCCGGCGCCTCCCCGCCCCAGGGGGCTGCTCCTTCCGCCTTACCCTCCGCCTCGCTGGATCCGCCCCGCTTCTCTCCGCAAGAAAAGGCCGCAGCACCACTGCGCCCAGCAGTTCCCCATCGCATACTGGGGGCAGCCCCAGGCCTCGGCCCGACCACGGGCAGCGGCCGGCACCGGCCGTTACCAGCCCGGAATCAAACGGCCCCTCTGCGGCGCGCGCCACCGCCGCCCAACGGCAGCGGCATCAATGGCGGGGACCCGGCTCTGCCCAAACAGGCGGCTACGCTCGCTGCGGAGGGGGAAGGAGCGCCCGGCCGAAGCTCCCCTCCGCCAGCCTCATGGCCCCGCAGCTCCAGCTACCGCTCCCCCGGAGCGCAGCCCGAGCGGCTGCCTGGTGCACCCGGCCGCTGAGTGCCGCATACAACCCACGGCGGGAGGAGGTGACAGGTGCGAGCATGCGTAGTAGGGAAAGCCTGTTCCCTACGCCCCCACCTGCTCCTCCCCTCGCCTCATCCTAGGCAAGGCTTTCCCCTAGCGCCTGCCCAGCCCCTTTAACTCTCCTCCTGCCTGGATCCATGTCCAGGGACTCTCCCACCCTACTCCCCTCCTAATCCCCCCGTCCCAGTCCCTTAGGCCCTCTCAGGCTCTTTCCCCATCTCCCTTCCTGAGGCAGCACTGTGCCCCTAAACTCAGGTTGGTAGCTCTCCAGGATTGTCATGGTATCTCCAGGAATAAAAGATTCATCTTTAATTAGAGATTGCATCATGTAATGAAACCTCCAGGATACAGCCAACCAAAACTGGCAGCCCTACCGCAAGCCTTCAACAACTCTTGAGTCAGGTCCCCAAAAGGCAGGAAAAAGGTCTAAAGACACCATGAGACTTAAAAAAAATTTGGCCTTCCTTCAGGTTTGCTGAGTTCATGGTTTCAAGCTTTTTCTCTCTGAGGCTAACGACAAGTACCCTTTTGAAATAGAGAGGGGAAAAAAAAAAAAAAAAAAAGGAGGAGAATCTCAAACACCATATTGTGGGAGATGCAAGGTGACCTTCCTAGGTTTCAAGGAAATAAAGAGCCACTATGAAAAACGCATCTTTAAAGAGACCATACACTGGATGCTTTATTCATAGTACAAAAATCACACAGTGAATGAACTTTTACGTTGTTCCATTGCTGCAACTCCAAGTTGGATAAAGGTCATAGGACAGCAGCCATCAAATATGGAATGTTTCTTACATAAGAGGTTGTGACGGTGCTGCCCATGGGAGCCAGTTGAGGTTACTCAATTAGGGTGAACTGCAAACACAACGGGGCAGACAAACCCCAGAAGCTGGTGGTTATTCTAATACTTAAATTTACCAAGCCAGCAGAAAACAGCTTCTATAGTACCTTACTGGTTACTCAAAAGTCCGAACAGTGCAGTTCCCTTAAAGTACCCAGCCTGAGGCCTCCGTTCAGATACACTTGTCAGATATGATGATGATTACTGAAAATCTTATATAAAAGAAAAGGTTCTTCCAATCCCAAAGGAACAGTCACCTAGCCAGGTTCAATTATAACTTAGATCTTACCCAAAATACATGCTATAGCCAATTTTTATTAGCTAAACTAAAAATTAAAGAAAAAAGTGTTGGTTAAAAGATTAATGTACATACAGACTTGAATTCAATTTTTGACGTACAGCTAGATAGAGGTGAGCTTCTTGTTGCCAAAAGTCCTTTTAGAAATAGTTCATAGGTTATAGTCCAATGTCCATATTCAGGGTGGCTCCAGTCAACGACTGGGGATCTCAATCCTTGTGGCTTAAGGTTTCCCCTTCTTGAAACCCAGAGCAGATCTGAGATCAAGTAGGATCGTGTTCCCAGGGTTCTTATACATTTCCAGCAGCCTTGTGGCCTGAGAAAACAATAGGCTTAATTCTCCTTCCAAACATCCTGGCAATTAGCACAGGGTAATTTATCCATTAAAAACAGTTCAGATCCAGGTTACCACAACCTTCAAAGAGACATATAGACAATAATACTATTTCACTCAATATCATCACAAATGTTAATATTCCTTTTTTGACCTTTGAATTAAAACTATAGCAATAGACAAGACTTGTTTGCTTACATCTCAAGACCCGAACAAATATCTACCCTTGAGATCTCTAACCATGCAGACTTGCATTTCAAAGCTCTACCTATTTACCTATCTTCCTAGCCAGTCTCTAAAGTTCACACATGGGTCAGGTCAGTTGATGAGTTAACTAACTCTTTCTGGCCCTGTCACCTTCCAATGAAATACTACATTACACTCATAACATCACAGGAGTGTTCACAACATTTAGGATCATCTTAATCACCAGTGGTTGGTAATCCTAGTCTAAAGCATTCCCCTAAGAGTGCCTGGGTTTCAAGATGAAGCCTCAGCTATACTGTGCCAGTCAATTGCAGATGAATGTGTGTGGCGTGGAGTGGGGAGGGCAAATGAAGGAGAGGGAGTCTCTCTGGTGGCACAGGCCTTACCTATTGAATGCTTCACAGATCAGGACCTCTGCCTAGGAATTGATCCAAACCTGGAAGAGAATCCAACACAGGGTGCAGAGTACCAGTGCTTTCTTTGGATTTAGCAGGCTGACTTCTCTGTGGTAGACAAGCTGCAGTTTTTGTGTGGTCTTAGGTTTTAATCTCAGGTAGAGGAGTAGTTCAGCCTGGAGGTAACGGGCTGGGTCATTATGACTAAAGCACTGCTGCACAGGGTGCTGTTCTCTTGCTAGGTGAAGCTGAAAGAAAGCAAGCGTGCTGATGTTGAAAATAAGCATTCAAGAGAATTGAAGAATCCAACACTACCCAAGGCTATATGCTACTTGGAGCACTGGTGGGCAAATGCCATTAATTATATAATTACAAAACCAAAATTAAGATAGGTGTATATGTTTGTCACCCTCTAGGTCAAGGACCTAGTTTCTTATGTATTCGTGCAGCACTTTGCATGATGGGGACTCAATTCTGATTATGGCTTCTTTGCTATGAGGCTATGATGCATGTTATTTCTCCAGCATGCTTTCTCCTTCCCAATAGTACACCTGTATCTTTCCCAGATTTGACTCAAACTGGCTGTTAGTCATCTAGATACCGCTAGGGTGACCAGATGATCCACTACTAGGGGCTTTGTCTTATATACATAACTATACTTCCCCTGATCCTGTTTTTTCACAGGTAAAATCTCTCCCGGGGAAACAGCAGCAGTCTATCGTGATGCTTTGGCATCTGTCAGAGAGGAACAAAGGAAACCAGCTTACTACAACACTGACAAGCCCTACAGGATACAGTGCAGCAACACCGCATTTAAGTGTGTGGCAATTCTTCAAAAAGGGCCATAATTTTGGAGTTTAATGTTTCATATACAATTTGAAAGCTCATTTTATTTACATTTAGATAAAGTATGACATGGCACTATCAAGGGGTGCCATAAACCTGTAGGCAAGGTGAAATAATGTACCCGAAATGAGAAAATGTCACTTTTTGCAAAGTTCCAGAAACATTGCAACATGATTATGACTACAGTTTTACTGTTTGAGTTAATGTCAAACTCTTATTGTGGTATGCATGGGTCAAAGCTATCGAACCGCAATGTATTAAAATTTTATTGGTTTTGCTTGAGCAAGTTTTCCCCCCAGAAGTGGTTAAGCTGTTTAGCAAGTAGCAAAAATGGCAAAATGTCAACATTTTGCAATGTACTAACATGGAACGCTTTCACATGGCATATTTTTAATAGTCAAAGTATCTCCGAAAACTAAATCACTTCTATATTTTAAACTGAAAATTGCTGACCAAATCAGTATCACACTGAAGGCAGTGCAGCATAAGCAGTAGATTACCTGCCCATAGTTTGTACTGTATAACACGTAAATATAATTATACATGAATTTCCAACGTAATGCTTCTCCAGTTGTAAGCTTTTGTACATACCATCTAGCCTGCCTGGTAGAAGGTTTTATTTGTAATTGCCTATGCATGCAGTAATAACTGATGCATGCAGTAATAGCCTTTGAAATATTCCAGAAAAGTAGCTTTTTAATTCACTGACAGTTATGAACAGGATGATATTAGTGTTAGAAATGACAATATACAGCTTCATATTGGGCTCCAGTCAAAGAGCTCCCTAAATAAAAATGGTGATTTTGATACTAACATATAGATCTAATTTAGCACGCGGCTATATACTTGTGAAGGGTGCTGGTAATGCTAATATATTTTGGGAATTAACCTCTGCCTGGCAGCTATAGTGTATGAAAACGTGAAGGATACAAGCCCCCTAAAGCTTACATCAAACCGCAAGGATATTTGTCAAGAAAATCAAAAGAATGCAAAGTTTTCAAAAGCCACCACTGCTGGACAGAATTTTGTGATGCTGGCAGCAGCAGCCAGGAGCAATTCATTGTACTGGGGAACATGGAATGAGTTTTGTGGTTTAGACGATGTGCTACTAATACTATACTAATACTATACTATCTGTGGAAGATTTGATTGCTTAGGATGCAGATTATAACTGAACATACCTCTTCCTACTTGAGTATAACAACTCTTAAAAAGGAAGCCATCTAGTTATGACTGTAGTGGTGCAGTCATCTTATGACACTGCATTTTATCAGCTGATAGAAGAGATAGACAAAGATCTTATATACAAACTCATCTCCTGTCCAAGTTACTACATAAATATGAAGTCCTACTTTCTTCAGATGTAGAAACTGCAAGCTATTCCAGTAGCAAGTTACAGGTAAGATTAGAAAAAAATCCTCCAATTTCATTCCATGCACAGTGTGGACAAGACAAGTCTACCATTATTCTAGACAGCACAATAACATTAGCAGCTTGGACAGTATCAGCTAGTGATCTGAAGCAGGAACTTGGTCATTCAAATGGTTTGTGGATGTTCTTCTGGCAACTGAGCCGGATGAACAGCTTTCAAATGAACAAGTGTTTTTTGTATAATGCTTCTTCAATCCTTCAGTCTGAAATAGTCAAAAAAGAAAGCCTCAGAATAGTATCTAAAGGCCGATGGTTATAGTTTACAGAGATCAGCTACTATTGTGCTCCATTGGTGCAGGAGTTTGTCCTTTGGTGATAAAGAGGCATATAATACAGCCATAAATGTGACAATCCAAGGATGCGAATGGAGGGAGGGGAGAGAGTATGGCAGACAGACACACACCCTGTGTGTGGGGGAGAGAGAGAGAGAGAGAGATGTGCATTGCCCCTTTAAGTACGCTGACACCACATTCTAAGTACATTGCCTTTAAAAAGATCAGTAAGTTGAGACAGCAGCTGCGGCAAGCTCTCCATCCTGAGCCCTATTGTGTATCCCCCCTGCTCTACATGGAGAAGGAGTAAGTGGGGGGCAGAAGTAAGGAGGAGTGGGATATCCTGATATTAGTCCTCCTCTTCCCCCTTCCCCTGCACAGCAAGCAGGAGGCTCCCCAGAGGAACTCCAAGGCAGAGGCAGGAGCAGCGCATGGCAGTGGGGGGGGAGGGACAGCTGAACTGTCAGTGTAGTGTATTAATTTTCTCCCCATAGGAATGTGCTACTTATGGGGTACTACTTACAGATGCCAGTCCTGGTGCTCGGTAAGTAGCACGTTCCTATGGGGAGAAATTTAATATATTACGCCCGGTGGCTCTTGCAGCCCAGGAGGCGGCACAGCGAGATGAGACTGCGGGCTAGCCTCCCTGGCGGGGACCTCAGTGGGACCATCCTGCCCAGCCCTTGAGTGGATGTGGCCTGCAGTCTGTAGTTTGCCCACGTCCGGTATAGCTGCTACCCTGTCTGCATCTCCAGTTCGGAGAACAAACAGCTACTGAGAAGGATTTTATAGTTAACTGGAAGGCTGGATGTCCATCCATAAAAGGGAGCTACCTCCCTGCCCCTGTGCTTCATTTATCACAGCCCACATGTGAAACAGACCATCGGCGGGGACCGCCCCCCCCCCCCGGCCTCCCGTTGCGGAACATCTCAGGAAATAGATCCATGAATTGGTCATCTTCCTGCTCCTTTCTGTGCCAGATTCTCCCAAAGTATGGCTTCATCATAGTGGCATGGTTCACCCAGTGGCTGTGAACCCGCTTAGGCAGACAGTTTCACTACATAGTTTATCTGATTCAGCTGCTTTATGACCTTAAAGGGCCATTTGGAGGCAGCCTGTAGTTTATTCTTTTTCTTTCAGGAATGAGGACTGTCACCTGGTCCCCGGAAGTATAGTTGCGTGCAGTCACTGAGCAGTTGTGCCAGACATTTTGCTTCTCTTGGGCTCTGGCTAAATTCTCCCCGGCCCAGTCCATGAGCTCGGCGAAGTTTTCATAGAAAGTCAATACATACTCCACCTCTGATTTTCCATGCCGGGAGGCTTTCCCCTCCCATTTCTCCCTCAACATGTCCAGAGGTCCCCTCACTCTTCTCCCATCCAGAAACTCAAAAGGAGAGAACAGAGGTGATTCCTGGAGCACTTCCCGGTAAGCAAACAGCAGGTGGGGTAAAGACTTGTCCCAGTCCTGTGCTGGTTCATAAATGTTTTTAGCACCATTTTTAGGGTCCCCTTCAATTTCTTCACCAACCTGTTGGACTGAAGGTAATACACTGAGGCCCAAGTGCACTGGACCCCACACTTCTCCCACTAGCATCGGAGCATAGTTCACATGAAATTGGAGACTTCATCTGTAACGACTTCCTTGGGGAACCCCACTCTGCTGAAAACTGTCAGCAGTGCGTCTGCCACAGCTTCTGCCTCGGTAGATGACAACGCCACCTCCTCTTGGTAGGGAGTAGTGAAATCTACCACCCCCAGAATGTAGTTTGTCCTTGTCCGAGTTGCCGTGCTGAGGGGTCCCACTATGTCCACGACCACCTTCTTTCCATTCCTCTAACAGATTTTGCAATTTAAAACAGATTCATCCAGTCCCTTAACTGTCATCATAAAGACACACGTACATATGCTAAACATGGACATTAGAGAAGCTACAATCTGCTGCAAATAAGTGGAACAACTGTTACATTTCTACCTTTCTTGTAGACTCTCTGGGCCAAATGTTTAACAGACCTCCTTAAATGATTTGTCAACATTTGTAGGCAGATTTATTTGCATGGCAAATTGGTCAATTATAGTAGTTTCTGGGTTTGCATAAGACTTTGTGCAAATGTTGAGGTTTGGTCCTAAAAGATCTGTTAGCTAGCACTTAGACAGGAAACTAAAACTTACTTCTCAAGCAGATAGGTAATTTATTTATTGACTTTGAAATATTGGCTCCACCTCTTCAGTGTCCACTGCCTGTCCATTAGTCCTTCCCAGAAGGTCAGTAACAATAATATCCACTTTTATAAGTAAATATTTGCATGCTGTGACTGAGTCGGGAGTGGAGAGGATTGACCTTGGGATGTTGTGGGGGAGTTTTATTGGTACTGTCTGCATTGGTGATGGGGGGCTGCGCATTGGGAAGCTCACCAAAGAACAGCTGATTGCCCAGCTGGAGGAGGAGGATTGCTTGGATGAACTGATCCCTGTCTCTGAGGGAAGCAACCTGGCAGATGCAGGGCAGGCACGGATGTCTTTCCCAGCTCAGAGGGGTCAAACTGCTGCTGAGGGCATCCCAAGACCCGTCCTACCTATGGCTAGGGAAGGGGTGGAAGGAGCCCGGCGAATACCGAGGGCATGGTGACCCCTCCAGTCAGCAGCAGATCCTCACGGCAGAGCTCCCCATCGCTGGAGCTGAGGCAGCTGGAATGGGAGAGGGAGCTAGAACAGAGCTGGAGCTGAGGCAGCAGGAACTGAAGGAGGAGTGGGAACAACAGGAAAAGCAGTGTCAGCACGAACTGGAGTTGGTAAGGCTGAGAAACAGAGACCCCCCTGCTGAGGGGGGACCCAGGACTGCATGGAGCTTTGATAAGTGCATACTGTCCCAGCATAAAGAAGGGGAGGACATAGATGAATTCCTGATTGCCTTTGAGAAGGTCTGGAAGCTGCACAGGGTTGACCCTGCAGACAGGCTCCCGTTTCTCACCGCCTTACTGGACCCCAAAGTCATGGGGGATGTACAGCCAAATGGAAGGGGTGGAGGCAGGGGACTATGAAAAGGCCCAGCTACATAAGTTTAGGATGACTCCCGAGGGGTACCGGAAAAAATTCCAGAGTCAGCATAAATCCTGAGTTCACATATCTAGAACTGATCCTCCTAATGCAGGGATATGTCTACAAGTGGGCAGATGGGGCCCAGACTAAGGAGGACATGGTTAAACTGCTTGTACTGGAGCAACTGTATGAAGATTGCCCATCTGACCTGAGGATGTGGTTGCGGGCCAAAAAGCCAGAGGACCTGCAGTGTGCAGGGCAGCTGGCCAATGAGTTTGTGGCCTGTCTGTCAGGGGGTGGACAGGAGAAGTCCCAAAGGAATAGGCCCACCATGATGCAGAGAGAGTCACCCTGGGACCCCCCAAAGGGGGAATGTGGAGAATCCCTTCCCAAGGGGAACAACTGGCGTCAGGACCAACCGGTCGGCTTGAGGGGACCAAAGGAACATGAGCTGCTATTACTGTGGCCAGAGAGGCCACATACAGACCCAGTGCCCCAAGCTCAAGGACAGACTGAGCGGACCAAACCCACACAGGGGTAACCGAGTAGACACACAGCCGGAGGAGGGGCAAGCTTCCCAGGCAGGGGGGCTAGCAGCTTACCACCTGCTCAGGAGGGAGGAGTTTCCCAGACCAGCTCCACTGGGAGGCTGGATGCTCCAGACTCAAGGTTCTCAGTTTACAGGGTGGGCTCAGGGCTGTCCCTGCAGATCGAGTGCCTGGTTCCCCTAGAGGTGGTTGGGAGGAAGGTCAACCTATAATGTAGGGTTACCATTCGTCCGGATTTACCCGGACATGTCCTCCTTTTTGTGCTAAAAATAGCGTCCGGGGGAATTTGTAAAGCACTCACAATGTCCGGGATTTCCCCCCTCCCCCGGAGCGGCTGGGAGGGCTGCAGGGAAGTCCTGGGCTGGACTCCGGAGCAGCTGGAGAGGAGCTCCGCCCTGCATTCTGAGCAAGTGTCTCAGCACAAAGTGCAGCCCTCCCCTTTTGCAACTGGGAGCGGTTACTGCCATGCAGCGTAGCAAAACGGGAGCGAGAGCACTTTGTGCTGATACAAGGGCAGCTCTCCCCTGCAACCCGGTCCGGACCAGGGACCGGGTTTTGTTGTGCAGGGCCAGGGACAGGGTTTTGTTGTGCTGGGGAGCTTAGCCACGTGTCCGGCTCGCACAGAGCCCAACACCCTGTTCTGAGCAGCAGGGTAAGGGGGGCAGGAGAAGGGGCAGGGAGGTTCTGGAGGGGGCAGTCAAGAAACGGGGGGGGCTTTTTGGGGGGAGTGGAGAAAGTTTTGGGCAGTCAGGGTACAGGTAGGGTCCTGGTGGGCAGTTGGGGGGGGTCTTAGGAGGGGGCAGTTAGGGGACAAGGAGCAGGGGGGTAGGAGGCTGGGAGTTCTGGGGGGGAGCTGTCAGGGGGCAGGAGTGGGGAGAGGGATCGGAGCAGTCGGGACAGGGAGCAGAGGGGTTTAGATGGGTTGGGAGTTCTGGGGGGGGCTGTCAGGGGGTGGGGAGTGGTTGGATGGGGCGTGGGAGTCCCAGGGGTCTGTCTGGGGGTGGGGGTGTGGATAAAGGTCGGGGCAGTCAGGGGACAAGAGGCAGGGAGGCTTAGATAGTCCTGGGGGGCAGTTAGGGGCAGGGGTCCCAGGAGGGGGTAGTCAGGGGACAAGGAACGGGGGGAGGGTTGGGAGGTCAGGGGGGGCGGGAAGTGGGAGGGGCAGGGGCGGGGCTAGGGCGGGGCTTCTCCAGTCCTCTTTTTTGCTCGCTGAAATATGGTAACCCTATATAATGGGACAGAGGCGCTGAGGTGACGCTGGCCTGGGCCGAGGTGGTGGCCCCAGATTGGGTGCTACCCAACACCTACTTGACCCTGACAGGTGTGGGTGGGACCCCATTCAAGGTGCCCATGGTGAGGGTACATCTGAAATGGGAGGCCGAGGGCCCAAGGACACCACCTCCCTCCACCATGCATCACATCACTGCCCGCCTGCGCCCCCCTGCCAGCCCAGAGCCGCCTCCTCCCCAAGCCGACACATTGCTACCTAGCCTGCTCCCTCCGGCTATGGCAGTCCCGGACCCGCTGCCGCCCAAGGGCTGCCAGCTGCAGATCGGAGCGGGTGACATCAGCCTGCCTGCAACTGGCCCTATTGACAGCAATGCAGCGGCAGGAGGTGGTGTGGGAAAAGAAGAGGAGACCGTGGCCACCGCTCCACCTGCTGGGGTGGATCATGGCCCTGCCAGAGGCCCTGCCAGGGTTAAAGAGCTGCAAAAGTAACTGTTCTCAGTATGTGCCACCTTCCAAGGTGTCATCCCCATCCATCCCTGCAGCCCTGTGGAGCAGGTAAATAGAGCCCCATTTGGGGGGAAACTGAGGCAGAGAACAGAAATGTGACTTGCCCAAGGTCACCTGGGGAGTCATTGTTAGAGTCCTGCTTTGAACACAGGAGGTCGAGGCTCCCAGTTCTGCGCTGGCGCAGACCATTAGACCAGAGGTCTTCAAGCTCTGAGCTCTGCACCTACCCACACAAGGTATTAATTTGGGATTCAGGGACAGCACACTGCAAGTTTTCAGTGAAGAAACACAGCTGTCTCAAGCCCTTATGGCTACAAGGAAAATCTGCCAAAGGTGATGGGCGTCTAGCAGACACAGTTCTGTCTGCCTGAGTCTGCAGCCAGCCTGGAACAACAGCTCTAGGAAATGCGGCAGTAACTGTTAAGTCTAATTACGACACCGTCAGAGCCAGATTTTCATGTAACATGGGTGACCAGTTGCGTGGTGCACAACCACAGCAAGTGTGCAAGCAACTCAAGTTATGTGCAGCTGAACCCTGGGCAAGCTGCAGCACCCAAGAGATTTTTGTTCTCCCATTGAATGACACCAGATGTACCAGTAACTTTACTAGGTAGAAGTTTAGTGACCACATTAGGGCCATATCCTCTCCATTCCCAGCATTAGGCCAACTGCCCCTCAATCTCCTGATTGCTTGTATTGTTATTGATGGGACATCTGCTGTGGATTGAGAGGTGTATATGGACCTGCCTTTGCAGGCTCAGTCCTGGCCCAGCATTTGAAATAAATTGCCCTGAATTTCAGAAGTACTGAGAATCCTAGAGTTCCCACAGACATCGGGGGAACCGCAGGTGTTCAGCATCTCTGACAATCAGGCCCAGAATGACACTGACGCCTCTGCCCTGGGCCAGAGCTCTCTAAATAAGGGGCTTCAGCAGCGATTGCCGTGGGGCAAAGTAAAGCAACCAGGACAGTCATGATGGAAGCTGGAACTCTGTCCTCACCTCACATCTGTAGGGAAGACAGGCCTTCAAACACCCCCTCCCATCTGCATTGCACTTTCTAGCTCAGGAGCAAGGAATCATTTCACACCTTAGCACTTTGGGGGGAGCTGAAGCCCAGAACAGGGAAGTAACTTGCCTGAAGTCATCCAGTGAGTTGGTGCCAGAGTGGCGAATAGAAGCCAGATCCAGACTCCCAGCTCTGATCCCCAAAACAGCCTTTTCCAGATCCAAGGGGGCAGGGGAGGAGGAAGAGCGGGAGGGACTCTAGCCATGTGCAGGAGACCCAAGGCTAATTTATTTTCATTAAATATGTAGACTAAATAATGAAATTAATAAATTTTCAAGCCGAACGTGTATTAATTCTAATGAACAATGCCACATTATGCAGTATTCATTTTTGAAAGTTTATAGTAAGTGATGCTCTAGGGGGAGGGGGAGCACAAGGTGGAAGTTTCGTCTAGGGCGCAAAATATCCTTGCACTGGCCCTGCAAGAGGGAGCAGGTCCCCAACCTTTCCCCAACCGCTGAGTTCCAGGCCGAGTTGCAGAAAGATGCATCCATGCAGAAGCTAAGGGACCTGGCTGGCCTCAGTGCGGCACAGACCATGGAGAGGTTGCCAGAAGAGGTTCCTCTGGGAGAAGGGATTCTTGTACCGAGAATGGGCCCCCCCAGGGGAAGTGGAGTTGTGGGGGATCCAGAGGCAGCTGGTGGTCCCCCAGAAGTACCATAAGCTACTGTAACTGGCCCATGATGTCCCTCTCTCAGGGCACCAGGGAATCTGGTGCACCAGGCAGAGGCTGCTACAGAACTTTTACTGGCCCAGAGTCTTTACTACTGTCCAACAGTATTGCTGATCCTGTGACCCCTATCAGAGTGTGAGGAAGGCCTGGGACAAGGGGAAAGCAGCTTTGAGACCTTTGCCCATTATAGAGGAGCCTTTTCAGAAGGTAGCTGTAGACATAGTGGGGCCTCTCAGCAAGACAACCCGGATGGGGAAGAAATAAATTCTGGTGGTGGTAGATTTTGCTACCTGCTACCCCGAGGCAGTGGCCTGGTCTTCCATTGAAGCAGACACCGTGGCAGATGCACTGCTGACCATTTTCAGCCAAGTGGGGTTCCCCAAGGAAGTCTTGACAGACCAAGGATCCAACTTCATGTCAGCCCTGCTCTGCTGCTTGTGGGAGAAATGTAGGGCTGGCACATCTGGGCCTCAGCATATCATCCCCAGTCCAATGGGCTGGTGGAGTGGTTCAATGGAACTCTAAAGATGATGATTAAAACCTTTATGAACCAGCACTTGCAGGATTGGGACAAGTACTTCCGTCACCTGCTGTTCCTGTACAGGGAAGTGCCCCAAGACTCTACTGGGTTTTTGCCTTTCAAACTGTTATATGGAAGAAGGGTAAGGGGGCTCCTGGACCTGATGAGAGACAAATGGGAAGGAAAGGCCACTCCCGATGAAGAATCAGTGGTGGAGTATGTCTTGACCTTCCGAGAAAGACTTGCCGAGATCATGGGCTTGAGCAAGGAGAATCTGGCCAGAGTCCAGAGGAAACAGAAGGTCTGGTATGACCGTATGGGGCGGGCCCACGCCTACACCACCAGAGACCAGGTGATGGTTCTCATCCCCATGAGAAAAAACGAACTACAGGACACTGGAGAAGGCCCTTTCAAGGTTGTCAAGCAACTAAATGAGGTAAATTATGTGGTGTAACTATCTAACCAGGCACACCGCCACCAGGTGTACCATGTGAATATGATGAAGCCATATTATGCTAGGAGGAATGTGGTGTTACCTGTGTGTGTGGACATTAGGAAGAGCAGGGACATGACCCATTAGTAGAGCTATTCCCTGAGACAGGAGCTGGCTCCTCCCTGGAAACAATTCCCCTCTCTGATTGGCTAACCTCTGCCCAGCAAGCGGAGATCAGAGGGATGCCACATTTGTACCAACAGCTGTTTTCCAACCAGCCTGAACTCACTAATCTGACTGTCCACCGGGTGGAAACAGGATCACACGTGCCTATAAGATGCTCTCCCTTCCGTGTCACAGGGAAAACTGCTCAGGACCTGGAAAGAGAGGTCAGTGACATGCTGGCTTTGGGGGTGATCTGGCCACCTTGGGCCTCACTTGTGGTGCTGGTACCCAAAAAAGGATGGGTCAATCCAGTTCTGGGTGGACTATCAGAAGTTTAATGCCATTATTGTATCTGATGCCTACCCCATGCCCAGGCCTGATGAGCTCCTAGACAAGTTGAGAGGAGCTCGCTACCTTACCACCATGGATCTTACAAAGGTCTACTGGCAAGTGCCATTGGATGCAGATGCCAGGCTGAAATCTGCCTTTATCACCCCTCTGGGGCTCTATGAGTTCCTGACCCCGCCTTTCGGCCTCAAGGGAGCGCCAGCTACCTTCCAGCATCTGGTGGAGCAGCTACTGAGGGGGATGGAGAATTTTGCTGTGGTGTATATTGATGACATCTGTGTCGTTCGCCAGACCTGGGAAAACCATGTGTCCCAGATTAAATAAGTGCTGGACCAACTCCAGGAGGCTGGGCTGACCATAAAAGCTGAGAAGTGCGAGGTGGGGATGGCTGAAGTATCTTACCTGGGCTATTGGGTGGGGAGCAGCTGCCTAAAACCAGAACCAGCCAAGGTGGAGGCGATCAAAGACTGGCCCGCTCCCCAAACCAAAAAGCAGCCTTTATTGGAATGGCAGGGTATTATCAAAGATTTATGCCCCACTTTAGCTCCACAGCTGTCCCCCCCATCACTGAGTTATGCAAGAAGGGGAAGCCAGACAAGGTGGTCAGGACCAAGCAGTGCCAGAGGGCTCTGTATGTTGAAGGTGGCTCTGGTCAATGGCCCAGTTCTGGTAAACCCAGACTTTGACAAGCCCTTTCTGGTGTTCACCGACGCCCAAGACATGGGGATGGGTGCAGTGTTAATGCAGGTTGATGAAAAGGGGGAGCAAGAAGTTGTTACCCTGGGAGCAAAACTACACAGCCATAGAGAAGGAATGCCTGGCTATAGTGTGAGCCCTTAAGAAACTCAAGCCAAATCTCTTTGGATGACACTCCACTGTGTGCACCGACCACTCCCCCTGACCTGGCTACACCAGATGAAAGGAGCCACTGCCAAGCTCCTGAGGTGGAGCCTGCTCCTGCAGGATTATGATATGGAGGTGGTCCATGTGAAGGGGAGTGCCAACATGATAGCTGATGCATTGTCCCAGTGAGGGGGAACCTAACCAATGACCTGGGGAAGGTCAGAGTGACCCCCCCCTCAGTTCAGTCTCAAAGGGGGGAGAGGTGTGATGGAGTAGGGAGTGGGGAGGATTGACCTGGGGATGTTGTGGGGGAGTTTAACTGATACTGTCTGCATTGGTGATGGGATATCAGGGTGTGACTTCACTTGAGAGAGGATATCTGAGCATGTAACCAGAGCCCAGGAGAGGGCTGGGGCCAGGTGACACCTTCTGCCTGGGAAACTGGACAAAGGCTGTAGGAGGAGCCAGGGGTGTGGCTGGAGGAGGTTTCAGTTTGGAGTTGGCTGGGGAAATGGAGGGAGACCTGGAGCCAGGGTTCAAGCTCTCCATTCCCCCCCACACCCCCTGATGGACCTGACTGAGGGGGTCCTGTTGGCTGTAACTAAAAGCTCTGTTTTGGACTGTGTTCCTGTTATCTAACAAACCTCATACACCCTCCCCTACACTGTGACACATGCCAAGAAGGGACACCATTAAGGTGAGTTTCCTAACTCCCTACAACAAGTTATCATACCCATGTTAAATTGAGGGAAAATAAATCAGTAAAGAAACAGATTTGTGTTTTATACTTCCAGGTATGCACAGCAGAAGCAGGAAACCACACCCCTGCCCATCCCAGATGAAGCCCTGGCTGCAGCAATACATGCCTTTACCTTCCACTCTACTGCCTCAATCAGCCCAATTGAGATGAAGCTTCAACTAGTCCAGCATGCTGGCCAAAATCTTGACAGCATCACCTTGGCAACAGCTTACTAGGCCAGTCATGTGAGCTAGATCAGGGGCTCTGAGCAACCCTTCAAGAATACACCAATCCACACAAGAGATATGACAGAGCTTGGAGGGGAAAAAACACTCACTGCTCAAGATCCGCAGGCGAGGGCTCTCAGCTCCAGAGGGAAGTGCAAGAGCCCATATATTTTACAAAATAAAATGCTGGAACATCCTTGAAGAACTGCCCCCAATAGAAGACAATGAGGTAAACTTCAAAATGTGTCCCATTCCATAAATGCACAATACAGCCCATAGGGCTCATTTTCTATACAGCCATAAACAATTTTTTCCCCTTAATAATGGTGTTAGCCACCTATATAAAGTATTATGGTGATGGTTGTTTTACTCATGGCTAGGATAGATACTCTGCAGCAGTTGTTTCAGACATGTTGCAGTTAAAGTAGTTTAAGAAAAAGCATTGTAACAGGGTTTACTCACCACTATGCACTGCCTCATGGCCAGGCATGGCATCACAGTGTCCTTGGGGGGTAGCAGCCTTTGTCAGTCACTCTGAGGCTGTCGTGGTTTCTTTCAGATAACTCACCCCTCCAGCCAGGGCACAGTCTTTAGTCCATTCCTTCCAGGGTCAGCCATCCAAATTAAAGTTCAAAACTATCTTAACCGAAATTAAAAAAGAGCTTCCACCTTCTCCACAGCTCCTCTTCAGCGAGGTCACATTCAGACTGCAGCCCCCTTGCTGGGCTCAGCTACCCTTGTACACCACTTCCTTGGCGCTGGTAGGAGAATCCAGTCCCAACCTCAATTCTGGGTTACAGCCTAGGGCCCTATACTGCACTGCTAAGTCAAATCCTCTACCCCTATTGCAGTTTTTCCTATACCATTTCCCTCCTCACCTCTTTCCTTCCCTCCTAGGTCTCCCAATCTGTTCCCTAGGTACCCACTCCACACCCTGCAAGCATCTTTTGACTCCCTGCATTCTCTTTCCTCCAGCCCTTCCACAGCTGGGCCCACTCAGTAGTTAAACCTGAAATCACCTAATTTCTCTCAGGTGGGGCCCATTCTGTAATCAGGGCTGGCTTAGTCAGGGGCTCTCTATTATCTCAGAGCTCTGGATGATCTGAGTGTTGATTTCTCTCTAGATCTATATATAAATAATTAAATAAATGTTATTTTCAGGCTTTGGCTCTGACCCTCTTAACCCAGAGGATAGAAGTCAGTTACAGTAATTGGTGTATCTGTTTTCTTCAAATGATATTGGGCCAGCCAATGGTGCCATGCTGCATTCCATGAGCTGAGGATCTGGCCCATTGTTCCCATGGGAGCCATCAATATTCCATTAACGGCCCACACTTTACAGAACTACAATAGGCCCTCAGAGCTATATTTCATATTTCTAGTTTCAAGAATGATACATACATACAAATAAGATGATCACTCAGTAGATTATAAGCTTTGTAATGATACCTTACAAGAGACCTTTTGCATGAAGCATATTCCAATTACATTATATTCACACTCACTAGCATATTTTCATAAAATCATAGAGTGCAATGTCACAGTACCTTTCTATTTCCTCAGAAAGGCCCTCTAAGACCTGCTCCATTTGGATTAGGAGAGACAGATCTTCCAGAGATTTAACATTTGCTCCTGACATCCAGGTATCCCAATTTTTTTACAATGTGATAGGCATGTTGGGAAAATGCCACATCTACTGTGATAGACCCAGACCAGTTGGGAACAGTAGAGTAGCAGAAGGGAGATATACTGGCCACTGGATAAGTAGTTTTCTGTTCCCTGAGTGACCAGAGCAGGGGCTGCTCCAGGCTAATAGATCACCTGACTCCAATTAACCTGCTAAGAGTCAGGTGAGGCAGTTAAGCACCTGACTCTAATTAAGGCCCCTCTGATGCTATAAAAGGGCTCACTCCAGTTAAGTCAGGAGGAGCCAGAGGAGAGAAAGTGTGAGAGGAGAGGAGAGGAGAAAAATAAAATAAAATAAAATAAAATAAAATAAAAAAATAATTGGGAGCAAGAGGTGTGCAAGAAGCTGAGAGTGAGTAGGTCTACTGCTGGAGAACTGAGAAGTACAAGCGTTATCAGACATCAGGAGGAAAATCCGGTGGGGAGGACAAAGAAGGTGTTGGGAGGAGGCCATGGGGAAGTAGCCCAGGGAGTTGTAGGTAGTGTGCAACTGTACCAGCAGACACTCTAAACAGCTGTAGTCCACAGGGCCCTGGGCTGGAACCTGGAGTAGAGGGCAGGCCTGGGTTCCTGCCATACCTCCCAACTCCTGATTAAACACGGGGAATTGACCTGGACTATACCTTCTACCAGAGGGGAAGGTCTCTGGACTGTCTCCTGACCTACAGGGTGAGTCTGTGAAGTGAGGAAATCTGCCAATAAGCACAGGACCCACTAAGGTAGAGGAGGAACTTTGTCACAATGGTTTCCACCTTAGGGCTCTGAACCACCGACAGGCATGCTTGGGTATTGGCCCTATCCTAATTCTGGCCTTTTGTTTAAAAAGTTTGTTTCTTTAGGCATTTCAGCTGTCATCTCTGCTAGGGGTCTGCTGAGTTGTGGCCTCAGCTCCACCATATACTGGTCTGTAGGGATGTCGTACCCAAGGCAGGCCCTTTCAAAATGTTCTAAGAAGGCCTCTATCATTGCCTACCTTGTAGGTGGGGAATTTCTTGGAATGGGGAATGGTACTTGGAGGGTAGTTAGGGCTACCTGGTTGACCCAGTTTAGCCCTTTCCAGCTCCAAGTGCTCCATCTGTAAGAAGAAATTCCTGTCTTCTGCAGTTAGAACTCAGTATGGGTCCATCTTGGCACCTGGATCTCTGGTTGGGGAGGGCTGACCATTCCCTCTGGGGAAACCTCTGGTCCCTCATACCCTTCCTGCATTTCTGTCATGGAGCTGCATTTCTGGGTCTGTCTTCTCTGTGGCATGTCGCTTTGGGAAGACTGGTTGCTCTAGAGTTTTGGTGCCCGACCGTAACCTCTTGCACAGGGCTGCCCTACTCTAACCTAGCTATTTTGTTGCCATGAAGCAAGAAAAACAAAATAAACTGCTTGTTGGACTCCCTAGCTTTGCAGGCGAACCCTTTGCGTGCCTGTTCCCCCTCAGGAAGAGAGAGAAGAGAACCTCCCTGGCTTTGCAGACTGCCAAAAGGAAAAATGTCCTTTTAAAATCCTGAGGTCTGTGCCTCTGGTTCAAAATGATCCCATTGCTCTGCCACCACGTGAAGACTGATTCCCCACTCTTGCAGTTTGAGTGCAGAAGGTGGGGGGGCCCCCTGCAAGGACTCTAAAAATTAATACTGGCCACACCAGGCTTGTATTAAACTCCCAAAGTCATAGCTTCTCTGACCTTGGATGGGTAGGTGCTGCCACCACCCAAGTGAAGAACCTCTTTGAGAGCCCAGGAAGGCACACTTGGGAATTCCTTCCTGTGGGATACTCTCAAGCCCTTTCACTTCCCCTCCAGGGAAGAGCTGAGAAATGGAGAAAAAAAAATGCAATCAGCTGTTGTCACCAGCTAACTAAAAAACATGTGCACAAACCTCTTAAGACACAAAAATACAATCCTGTTCTTAAAAAGGTACATTTTATTAAAAAATTAAAAATTGCTCCCTGTAGGAATGTGCCACTTAAGGAGCACCAGGACTGGCATCTGTAAGTAGTACCCCGTAAGTAGCACATTCCTATGGGGAGCAATTTAATACATCCCTGCCCCTAACCATCCCCCTGGGACCCCCACCCCCTATCTAAGCTCCCCTGACTGCCCCGACCCCTATCCAATCACCCCCTGCTCCCAGTCCTGACTGCCCCCTGGGACACCCTGCCCCTTATTGAACCCCCCACACCCTTACCATGCTGCTCAGAGTACCAGGACTGGCAACCATAAGTAGCACATTCCAATGGGAAGCAATTTAATACACTACACCGGCAATTGGTAGCCTGCTGGGCAGCTGCTGCACAGGGAACTTAGGGGAGTGGGAAGCTGATGAGGGCTCCTGGTCCACCCTGGTTCCTAGCCCCCACCAGCTAGCTGCAACGGGCTGCTCTTCCTGCAAGCAGTGGACAAAGCAGGCGGCTGCCAAACAACGTTATAAGGGAGCATTGCACAACTTTAAATGAGCATGTTCCCCAATTGATCAGCAACGTAACGAAACAACGTTAATGGGGATGACTAAGTGGGGAGTTACTGTAATGCACGTTGGAAAACAATCCCAACTATACATATAAAATGATGGGGTCTAAATTAGCTGTTACCACTCAAAAAAGATCTTGAGTCATTGTGGATAGTTATCTGAAAACATCCACTCAATGTGCAGCAGCAGTCAAAAAAGCAAACAATGTTGGGAATCATTAAAGGGATAGATAAGACAGAAAATATTTTATTGCCTCTATATAAATCCATGGTATGCCCACATCTTGAATACTGCGTGCAGATGTGGTTGCCCCATATCAGAAAGAGATATTAGACTTGGACAAGGTTCAGAAAAGGGCAACAAAAATGATAGGGGTATGGAATGGCTGCCATATGAGGAGAAATTAATAAGACTGGGACTTTTCAGCTTGGAAAAGAGACGACTAAGGGGGGATCAATGGCTATTAGCAAGGATGGGCAGGGATGGTGTCCCTAGCGTCTGTTTGCCAGAAACTGGGAATGGGCAACAGGGGATGGATCACTTGAGGATTACCTGTTCTGTTCATGCTCTCTGGGGTGGCTGGCATTGGCCACTGTTGGAAGACAGGATGCTGGGCTAGATGGACCTTTCATCTGACCCAGTATGGCCGTTCTTATGCCTCATTGTAAAGTAGGCATACATTTTCAAATTATGTATGATTGTGTTTGTGTAGAGTGGGCACATTAAGTTGACTAAATTGGTGGTCTCTGCTACTTGCTTACATAAACAGCTGTGTCAGTTGGTCTGAATGTTTCATCTCTGTCTGTGACAAAGATAATGGTTATATTGCGTAATATGTATTTTGGTACACATACAGTACAGGTTGTACATAGTATATATTGTAATAAAACCACTGATTCTTAGAAAATGGCTATATTTCACAAATTAGCCATCTTGGTGATTATAAAAGGTTATCCAGGCAACAACCCACTTCATCCCTAACTTCTGCAATTGATTGCATATTTACTTACAAAAAATACTAAGTGAATAATTAGTTTGATTCATTTTTAAAAATTAAGATCTTTGAGGTGGGGACTATCTTCGTCTTGTTCAGCACTGAGCACAGCAATGCTTTTAAAGATAATGTTCATAGATGACATGGTGTTTAAATAAAGTCTCTTGCAAACAAACAGGAATCATAATTGAGCAACAAGTTGAGAAGGGCACTTAGCTCAGGTACAAGCTATTTATCATATCAACTAGGATAGAATCATAAAATGTTTAAACAAGGTTATTACCTTGTGTTGAAAGGATCCCAAATCCATAGCACTTGCTGGAGTAATCTCCTCCCTGCGGGGTTTCATCAGGTGGAGATGTGGACCAGATGTTGCTTCAATTACTTTTCTCTAAAACACTAATCCTCAAAACTGGTGTTGGAAGAGGTGGCTTTTCCTGCATCCAGTGATGCGGTTTCCAGCTTGCACAGGTTAGAAGAGTGATTTTCAGTCTTTGGGAGAAAAACAGCATTATCTTTAGACCCTCAGAATCTGTAATATTCTTCACTGGATTGACAGTGTCAGTTGCATATCTGTTGAGAGTTCTGCATTTGGCAGCATATCCCGATTTTCTGAATGTGATGCGTTGCCAACCAAATGCATTAAAAATCTTCAATAAGGGCCCCCAACCCAAAATACAGAACAATAAATCAGAAGACTGGCTTAAAAACCATGAGTGTTTTTTTTAAATAAATAAAACAAACTTGGGTGACATTCTTTTTATTTGCCTTCTGGTTTCTGAATGTTTAGGATGCACTTGCTTCATATTTTTAAGCTTTTTCTCCGCAATTACAGAGACTGGAAACTTATTTTTAAAGTGAAACCCAAGATTCTAGCAACCAGGGTTTTAAGAAAAACACTAAGTAACATGAGACTCACTGAAAGTGGCAAGGGTTGGAAACATTGGCATTTGGGTCCATTCCGCTTCCTGCTCTGCCCACCTATTGTAGGTGTAGGAATAGAACACTACTCGGAGAGAGTGGCGTGAACCTGGCTGTAGGAGAGTTCCATAATCATCCTTTCCTACTGTGCCTGAGGGGAGAGAAAGAAGTGACAAAACAAAAAAGCATGAGAGGGCATGTGAGGATACAAAGGAGGACAGGACAGAAGTGGATGATGTGATGTTTAGTAATTCAAGAATCATGCATGGCCGGAAAGGAGGCACAACTGCAGTAGCAGTCAGACCAGTATCTCTCTGCTCAGTCTGGAAACATCTAGCTCACACACTGTGAATGCTTTGAGGCTTAAAGCTATTAGCATATTTATTTAGATTTTAAAACTAACTAAAAAGCTGTCTCTCCAAGTCACTAACACCACAATTTAAATCTCAACAGCATTGAAATGATCAGCAAAAGCTCAACCAGCTAACCACTTAAAAATTCCTTTAGGCCCTTTATCATCCCTCTCCACATTCTCCAAAGGCCTTATCAAATAGGGTGTAGTATTCTTTTCCCCCCTGCCCCCTCCCCATGCCTAGGTGGTCACCAATTTCAGATCAGACTGAGTTCTAGAGTCGCAGAGCCCTCCCAGCCACCCCTTTTTATAATGAAGGGGATCCAGCTTCAATGGTACTGCTGGCCACAGCTTTGGCATTATGGCAGGGGGAGAGAAGTGGTCCCTCAGGTAGGCTGTCCCAAGCCATTTAGGGCTTTCTAGGTCATAACCAACATGTTAAATTGTGCCTGGAAGCCAATAAGCAGCCACTGCATGTCCCAGAGCACTGGTGTCTCAAACTCCACCAAAAAGCCCCACTGAATAAGCAAACTGCTGCATTCTGCACCAGCTTCAGTCTCTAAATGATTTTATGATGTAGGCCCACACAGACCACTTTGCCATAGTCTAATCTTGTGTTAACAAATTTATGAACAGTGGCAATGTCTGCATCCAAAAGGAAAGATTGCAATCTCCTAACCAGCATAGATGGAAGAGAGGTAACTGGGTTACTCCTGTATCATCATCAGATGGCAACTGTAGATCACCTCCTATCTTGTGAACACTTCTAATTAGTGGCAAACACACTCCCTAAATGAAAGGGTATTACCACCTCCACCATCTCCTCTGGTTGCTTTCACCAACCCATCTTCATCTCAGTCTTGTCAGGGTTTAGCTTCAGCCAGCTTGCTCTCTGTCCATGCCCCAATCTCAACTAGACAGCAGCTGAGATGCTGAATCACATCATCGAAGTTGGTCAAAATGGAGATATACCAGTATGGGTCCCCATCTTATTGGCAACACTGAATGACATGACTATTCACTAACTCTCCTAAGGGTCCCATACACATGCCAAACAGGAGGAGTGACAGAATGGCGTCTTGTGGCACCCGACACTTGAGAACTCTTCAGGAAGAGGAACAGTTGCCCACATCTCAGAGAGAATAGAACAAAGCTGTTGAAGCCCTATTCACTTCTGCTAGGGTCTGCAGAAGAATCCGCATAGTCACTCCCATACTAATCTTATTTGCATAGTCAATCATCCTAGTAACTTTATACTTCTAGGCAGGGCTGTATTAACTCTCCTGTGGGCCCAGGGCTATTAGATTTTGTGGACCCCCTGGGGGTTTAGAGTGGGGGAGTGGGCTCAGGGATTGGGGTGTGGGAGGGGGTGCTACTCCAGCTGCAGGGGGTGGGCTCTGGAGTGGCCAGGGATGGGAGAGAGGGTTGGGGTGCAGGAGGAGGTTTGAGGTGTGGGAGTTTGAGTGCAGGAGGGGGCTCAGGGCTGGGGTAGGCGGTTGGGGTACGGGAGAGGGTGATGGGTGCAGGTTCCGACGGGGAGGTGCTTACCTCAGGTGGCTCCTGGTCAGCGGCACAGGAGAGCTAAGGCAGGATCCCAAGGTGGCTAGCATGTCCATCTCCTAGGCAGAGGGGCCAGGCCGCATTGCATGGTGCACACTGCCCATGCCCACAGGCGCCACCCCCGCAGCTCCCATTGGCCGTGGTACCTGGCCAATGGGAGCTGCAGAGCCGGCACTGGGGGCAGCATGCAGAAATTCCCTAAACACCCCTCCCCTAGAAGCAGCAGGGCACATCAGCGAGCCGGGGCTTGCAGCTTCAGCCCTGGGGAGGGGTGCTGAGGCTCAGGGTGGGGTGCTGAGGCTCAGGGACCAGTGTACGGCCTGTGGCCCAGAGACTTGCCGCTGGCCAGATGAAAAGAAGCAGAGGGCCAAATCGAGCCTGTGGGGCCCCCTTAGCCTGAGGCCCTGGACTGCAGCCCCAAAAGCCCCTGCATTAATCTGGCCCTGCTTATAGGGATATAATGTTGATGGGATACTGAAACAGAGAAAGTGGAGAATATAATATTTGTTTCCAAAAGTAAACATCTCATCATAACCCACATTTTGGAGGTCTCAGGTCCTCACTGCTCCATTGCCCAATAATCACTCAGTAACACAGCCCCATATTAGCATTCAAAATGCACACAATGCCCAGCCTCCCTCCCAATATCATTACCCTGAGCCACTTTGCCATTCTGTATGGCAGTAAAGCAGGGCAGAGTGGTTTACGGGAAGTGATCTAATCAGGCATTACATGGCTGCTACTGAGTGGGAAGTACCCTCTTAGAGCTGAGAGCAATTGTCTGGAAGATCCACAGAGTGCCTGTGAGCCTACAGTCACAGATAAGGTTTTTTGGCAGGACAGTACTTACCCAACTCCAAAAAACAGCACCTAATATTTTCTGCCAGGAATTAACCTTTTCAGTGCTGCAGGACATGCCAAGTACATCCACAAAATGAGCTTTTCAAATCAGGCTGGGTATATGGTCTGCGGATTAACATATGCTCTAGCATTTCATTCATTTGAATTGTGCTCTTAAGAAGCAAGTGTTTCTTCAGAAGGATTAGCTGGTTGCCAAGCTAGCTCTGTCAACACTTCCTAGAGTTCTGTCTTTGCTCAGCAAAGAACTTGCTACCATAATGATGAGCAGTAGAAGGTGGGAGGAATATAATAATGACAACAACTGGTCCCTGATGCTTTTTTCCTAGATATACAAGTCAGCCTTGAAGGTATATTACAGTGATTGCATTTAAAAAAAAAAAAAGCAGGGAAGAGAGGAGATGGAGAAATAAAAATAAACCATAAATGAATTAGAAAAGATGAGACATCAGCATGACTCAAGAGAATTGTGTGGTAGATTTCAGAAGAGATTGTTGAATTTACCTTCATGATGATATTTTCTATGGAATTAGCACTTTACCATAGCATAGACTAAGCCTCTAGAGAGAATTTTAGTAGTAACTCAAAACTGACAGGCATTTGTAAATTGCAACCAGTGCTAAAACAACTGGAGAGCTAATCTCTTGCAGTATGTCAGAACAGAAGCATTCAGTTTACAACAGTGCAACTTTACTTTGTATAGCAACAGTCATATTGTGACAACTCCATGGCCTGTGATGACTCCAATGCTACCATTGTCCTAACATCTTGGCAATGCAGAACTTGACAGTAACATCAGGATTAGAAGTCAAAAAAGGGGGATTAGAACCTCCTGCCATTTAAGCCAAATAATAATGCATTAGCAGTATGGGGCCTGACACATACAACCAAACAGATCCAATTCCATCCAGTAGGGCAGTGATATAAATAGAGCCAATTCAATACAAATGAATGTTTTATGGCATAAAATATCATTACAGAGATGTATGCCAGTTGAGGGAGAGAGGAATTAAAAAGGTACAGGCAAAGATACATTTTCAGCTGAATTTAAAATGAGATGAAGAGCTGATTCTCATTATATTCATTATAAACTCTCTTGCTAAAGTATGACCATTGTAAAATATAGTGGATTTGACCTAAAAATCAGAGAGCAGGGTGGATATACATTTCAAATCGCTGCCTATTCATATAAAGACAGAGCAAGGGAATATCACCATATACACGGTGAAGCTCTTCAAATGTCATTTCAAAATATCTCTACTCTTTTTGATGTACCACTTCAGCAGAAACAGGAATATGCTAAAGTGCACTGAGATTCCACTTAAAGAACTGAACTGCCGCTTTAAATCTGAAACTGATGGAATGCAAGCCCCACTCCTTGGTACATAATTACACTGAGCTAATGATATGTAACTTACTAACATCCTCCTCCCTGCTGTGCTCCTACCACCTCATCAATATTCTGTTGAAAACAATGGAATATTTAGGATATCTCTGGCACATTCAGCAGCTGCTCCACAGGTGCTTTCTAGCTGAATATTCCCTAGAACATTTATGCCCCATCACATTCAGTGGTGACATTAATTAGTATTAGGACTGAGCCTAATAAGGGGCAAAATCAGTACTTGGTCCTGCTAGGGAAGGCAGGGGGCTGGACTCGATAACCTTTCAAGGTCCCTTTCAGTTCTAGGAGATAGGACATCTCCATTAATACTGTTCAGAATTCACTCTTTTTATATAGATTTTTCCAATTCCTAAAACTTACTCCTAAAGTGTGAACCTCCAGAAAAGCATAAGTATGGGGCACTATTATTCGACAGGAAAATGATCATTTAGTTAAAGGCCCTGGATTGGGATGCAGGCAACTGGGGTTCAATTCCCACAGACTCCCTGTGTGATACTGGGCAAGTTACTTAATCACTCGATGGCTTAGCTGCTGCTGGAACAAAAGAATAATAATACTCCTGTTGGAGAATAACAGAGTTCTCACTTTTTGTTTGGGTACAGCAAATCAGATACTTTATTTTCTCTCTATCAATTTAGCTAGAGAGAGAGAGCTAAACTGCTAAACCCCTGCCTTATATATTTCTCTTTAATGCTTGACAGCATTTGTCCCACCACATTTTAGCAGCTCAACTATTCTATTGTCTATTCCTGTAGCTTTCCCATTTTTAAGTGCTTCACTGCTCTATTTCTTTTTCTTTTTCTGCTGGTGGTTCAGTGCTGATAACCATTTTGCCTTGCACTGTTCATCTAGCATGTCTAGACTGCTTGCAACTGGCTGAATGGCAGGGTTCAACACTTGGTCAAAATGCTGCTTCCATACTTCCAGCACCTCTTAGGTATTTGTTGTCAGTTCGCTGGTAGTCTCTCTTACTGCTTGTATTGCTGGTCTGACTGTGTTTCCATATAACTTAACCTTTTGGTACATTGTTTTAATTTTTTTTCTTGACCCTTCCTCTAGCTCTTGAACAACTTCTTTCCAGACCTTTTGCTTGTGCAATCTTTGTGATTTCTTCACTGCTTTCTGCAACACTTTCATTTCTTCACTCTTTCCAGCAGTCCCGGATTGTTTACACTTTTCCTGTAATGTTCTTGTTTAATTACTTGTCTAGCTTTTCCTTGTCTGGTTATGCCTTCTAATAACTTCCTCCACCATATTTTGTACTGCTTCCTTGAACAGTACCAATCCAGTCTGTGGTGAGATTTCTTTATCATTGCAAATTAATGGACTGAAACACCCTCGAAGCATCATTCTTGTATACCTCCCTCAGAGAGCTAGCCTTTAACTATTAACTTTCCCATTAGTAGCTCATGATCACTGCCACACTCGGCACTCCTATAGACTCTAACATCCAACAGTGACCTTCTATGCCTCTTACTACTAATAATATGGTCAGTCTGGTTTTTGGTTGACCAAGGGATGTGCTGGCTGCTGCTTCCCACAGCCCCCCATTGGCCTGGAACGGCGAACCGCGGCCAGAGGGAGCTGCGATCGGCTGAACCTGCGGACGCTGCAGGTAAACAAACCGTCCCAGCCCACCAGCAGATTTCCCTGACAGGCTGCGTGCCAAAGGTTGCCAATCCCTGCTCTATGGTTTGGAAGCAGATATATTAAATGAAACATCAGAAGGCTGGCAGCAGTAGAGAGGAGAGTTCTTTGGATGATAGCAGGTGTAAAGTGGAATGATTTTTAAAAAAAAAAGTTAGAAAGAGTATGATGTGAAGTCAGGATATGGAATTGACTGCAATGGAAAATATTATGATGGTGGGGACACTGTAGAAGACAAATAGATGATAGGATGCTAAAGAAAGTAATGCAAATGCAACCAAGGTCAGTCAGATCTAGAGGCTGACTACTGACTAGTTATCAGGACATCATATGTAGGGACATGATCAGGCTGGACTTAATGGAGGAATAAGCCATCGACAGGAATGAATGGTGGTGCTGTACTTCTCCCTGTGTCTGTAAAGATGCTTTGGAATGAGAAGATGTATTAAAGAAGGTGTGTGCAGGCCCTAATTTACAACTGGGGCTAAGAATTTTGAATGAAAAACTAGGAAATGTGGTGCACAGATGCAAAAGCAGACATATTATTTTCAGTTCTGTGAAATGGAACACATATGAGGCAAGAAGTAAGTTCCTGCATGAACTTTACAAGATATTTCATACAAATGGTATTACATTTTAAGCCTTGATGGACAAATAGGAGACATTCAGAATTGAGAGCTAAGGTGTCAACATTTCCAATAACACAGTGGCCTTGATTTCTTTAAGTCAGTTTGGGAGTCCATGGAAACAAAAATCAGCAAGTGAGCCTTCTTAGGGGAGGCACTGCTAAGCTTTAACCATAGTTTGTGTCCATGATAGAAGTATTACAATTCATTTTCTAGTCACAACAGTAATAGCTATATTATAAATCTGTAAATTGTAGAGCTAGAATTTTGCACACCTCGGCTGATAAAGTTATTGAAGCAGGAATAAGTATACAAAGATAATGATCAGGATGCACGGCAGAGAGCAGACTACCCTTGAAACATTATTAACCGTTAGCCAGCAGGAGTTTTGATTTTTCCAGTGGGATGCTCTAATGCAGTTTACAGTTGTGCTAATGGCAGGAACTCTTGACCTGATGGTTTCAAGGGACTAAATACATACAGCTATGTTCAAAAACCACAATGTGACATCGTCAGGAAACTGAACTATGGCTCCGATTCCAGTCCCTAATGTGCACAATGGAGACCAGACACCAGAGTATTCGCCAGAACATTTCAATTTCCTGCTATGTCAGTTTTATTTTGCTATTTAAGCCTAGTTATTTGTACTATTTGTCAACCCTTATGCTTATGCAATGAACATAGGAAAATTGGGCTGAAATCACCTGGGGAAAGGAAGCAGAGCACACAGAGGGCAAATGTGATTATATCCCCACCGGGAAGCACCAACAGGCCTGCTATGGCAACTGTACATTATCTTGGGTAGTATGTGAACTACAAGAGGTTGTGGATGGTGAGAGCAGTGGGGGAACAGCAGCTTTGTGGGACGTTGCCTTCAAATTCCAGCGTATGTTACAGGATTAAAAATATGAGTTAATTCTTCTCGGATCAGACCTATGTGCTACGTGAACCCTACTGGAGGAGTTATGTAGGTACCTTTATCATTAGTGGAGCCAGTGGCATCATGGGACTGGAGCCAGCAATGCTGTCAATGCCATGCCTCACGAGTGTTCCATACTATCAGTGAGCCCAGTGCATTTTGCAGTCATTTTTAGCGGCTACATGAGTTATAAAGTTTTTGATTTACATTTTTCTTCCTGAAGAAACGGAACATATGGCAACTTGATTTTTGTTTTCTGAGGCTGCAATAAGCCCCGGAGCACTTAAGCATATACACAACAATATCAGAATGGAAAAGACCAAAAAACATAGATGAAGGCTTTTTACAGAAGTCAGAGAGGGCAAAAAATCAAAGACATTTCCACTGCTCATGTCCTTCCTCAAGTTGAGATTACAACCACAACAGTGAAGTGGTTTTTGCACTCTTTAAAATAGTAAGCCATGAATCCTCCACTTAGCTATCTGACCTTCTACATCTGAGTCAGTGAAGTTATTACTAAAACTTCATCCAGAGCTTTACACAGTGTCTTCAAGATGAACTGCAAAGTCAAAATGAAAAAACAGAGTTGTGCTACTTACTGGTTCTTTATGACAACAGAGAATCTTAAAGTTTAATTTTTTACTATTCAAGATTTTTTTGTTTTTTTACATTAGGAATATCAGGTCTTTTGGCTTTCCTCTTCTTGCAGGTTGACTTTGGCAGTCTTTAAAGGACAAAAAACATGACATCACAGGACAATGAAACCTGAGCTGCACCTCAAACAGTCTCCAACTGAGGTGACATGGATGTTGAGTCAAGCTAGGAGAGTAATTGCTAAATAAAGATAAGTGAAAATCAGAATTTCCATTCCATCTGATATTTCAAATGTTTTGGGGGACAATTTGGTATTCAAGTAATTAATTCACACATAGTCCAAGATCATATATTTAAAATAGAAGACACTGTATAAGTACTAAAAATTAATATGACACTCAGAAGTATCTATGAATAGATGCATTAAAACAAATCTAATGACAGAAGAGATGAAATATGACATTTCAAATTACCTTAGAACAGCTCAGCAATTAAAAAAACAATTTTTGGAGGGGATTTCAATACTGAAATCTGTCCAGAATAAATTCTATGTGACCCTCTGGCGCATTCAGGCCTCAGAAGGCTGGACATGCCTACCGTGCAGTGAGCTGAATTAATAACAGACCTCTGCAGGAATTTGCAGAGCTCCAAGTGGGGTGTAAAATTGTTGAGCAAAGGTGAGGTGGGGCTCCCAGAATAGGGAGACACCATCTTCCTTCCATACCCTGTGTGTGTATTCATGTACCTCTTCAGTCCAATGCACCCCATCTTTTCTCTCTAAGGTGAGATGCTTTTCAGAGTCCAGCAATGAAATATTAACTTTGTGCCACAAGACCCATTTAAAAATTGTCAAGGCAGGTGCAGCATCAATCCCATGAGCCTGTTTGCCATCAACTGGGTACAGAGTCTATGCGTCTACACCTGGGATGGATACAGACTTGGGAACCCCATAAATGCAATTATTTGCTCTTATCGTCTGTCCTTTTGTAAGAGGTAGAAGCCTGTAGCTGTGTAGCTTTAGAGGCTCTGCAGACAAATTTCAGATGTATGGAAACGTCAGGATTTTATTGGGGGTGTCGAATTATTTTAGGATTCTCTGTGTTTTGTTTTAAATGAATGATTTAAACTTTAAATGTAACTCCCTTATCTGAGAAACTAAAATGATTTAAAAGCCTTTAAAAGTCCTTTAAAAAGCCTTAAAGGAAAAAGTTTTTACATAACCTCCCCTTGCTTAGAGTTAAAGGTCATTCTATTTTAATCCATGAAAATATGCACTTGGCAAAGGATTTATCCTAAACCACCAGCCAGAAGTTTTATAGTCCCAGTAACATCCAATATAAAACCACAATCATTCCCGTGTAGGCACCAGCAAAGGGACAGGAGTGCAGTTTGTGTCTCCTATTCAAGGTCATGGAGGCTGCAGGCTGGTGTGGCCTTTGGCACAGTCTAGGGCAACCCTGAGAGCAGCTCTAACTCGCTCCCCAGACCCAATCACGCCCCGCCCCGCAGGTCTTTGCAGGGGTACAGAATAGCCAGGACGTAAGCCTGTCCCAGCCATACCCCTTCCTTCCTCTGGTCCACCCATGCCTGGCTTCTACTCTGCCCACCCTAGAATGCCCATGCATCCAGGGCTGCTTTGGAGCCAGGTGCACATTACTCAGAGAGCAAACGTCAGCACTTCTCAAACTTGTCTCCTGTGAACACAAAATACCAGGAATATGATAATGAAAGCACAAGCTGTGTCAAGTGAGGAGAGAGTGGAAATTTCCGACACTGAATGCCAATACTTAATGGAAAAATTTGTAAAGCATTAGTCATTAGGACCCTGGTTTCTTATCAGCTCCTGTGGCAGTCTAAAGTCATACCGCTGTGTTTGTGACTGCACAACTGGTTGCCGCAGAGAGGGTTATAAATGTAACAAACAGAGTCCTGGACCTAACTCTGCAGTCCTTAATCAGGCTAAATGCTTACTCAAGGACAAGGCCAGATTCAGTTAGGGTTTAACTATCAGCAGCTCCAATAAAGGCAATAGTGGAAACAGCATAATTCTATCTAAGGATTGAATTTGACCCTGGGAGTTTTGCTTGAGTAGCAGCTACAGGATCAGGCACTATGAGCCAAATTCATTCTCAACAGAAAACTCTACAGGCCACTGGGGAGTTCCGCCAGGGATGAATGTGGTCCTATGACTTTATACGGGAAATAAGCAGCAGGGGATGAACTCAAACACATACTGTTTTCAAAAATTAGTTTTTAAATCATAGTAATAAAGCACATAAAATACATAGAGTATATAACTATACATACACAGATCTGATTCTAAGTGGAATGCTTTCTGAGTTTCCCCATGAGACATCTGGGGCTTTTACAGAGGAGAACGTAATGAGCACTACCAGAAGCCGGTGGTGAAAGTGATTGACTTCTATTGAAGGAGAACTGAAGTGATTTTCCTCCACAGTCTGTATTCCCAGAGAATAGTGGGAAAGGGGATAAGGAGGCATTAAAGAAGCTTTCAGAGAAAGTATCATCCTGCCTGTGTGTGAGACAAGGGCAACCTTATTTAACACTAAAGATATATTACCAACTTTGACATCTAAATGAAGGTTCTAATAACAGAGAATTAAGTTTCCTGAAAGTAATTTAAGAATAGAGCAGCAGAGTGTAATGATTAGTGAAGGATTACTTTCACCTGAAAGTATTTTGTAGCTTATTTGCTGCTGATTCCTGCCAAAAAAAAAAAAAAAAAAAAGCCATTATGATACATTGCTCAGGCTTATGGGAAACTGCAGATGGCAATCAATACACAAATAAGTTCTTACTGTTTTAAGGTCCTGTTTACACTAACCAGCACATGCTTATAACACAGAATTCATGCAAGACCGGTAAAACCTGCCTAAGGCTTGCATTGTAGACAGGACAGAAAAATGATAAAGTCCAATGCTGAAGCACAGTTTAGGAACACTTAAATTATGATACAATTCTGCCTCCGCTGCCTTATTCAACTGTGCTATAACCATGACAAATCCAGCCCCTATATGGGAATTGAATTCCCCAAAGCAGTAGTAGATGTTACAAGGGTAGTGTGGACCGAATGGTGATGGCTACTGCACAAGATAGGAAAAATAAGGGAGCAATTTAAAGGTTAAGTTAACAAAGGGGTCAGTTAGCAGTAACTTGTGTTTGCTTTTTGAATAGCTGGAATAAGAATCAATCAAGCATGAGGCATTAGGCAACGCTTCACTGAAAATGCAACAGAGCCAAATAGTTTCCTTTTTACCTTTCTGATTCCTGAAATTTCTGAATCATGATTAACAGAGTACAAACAACTTAGAATAATATTTAATTATGTTGGGTGACACTAAACAGCACCACTTAGCATAAGTAATTAGAGGGCTAGAAATCAGAGATAGGTAATAGAATCAAGGCTGTTAAATCTTTTTTCCAGCAACAGTGTAATTGTAGAAGATATTTATTGAAATAAGCTCAAGCTTTAGGGCAGAGAAAGGTTTATTCTTACTGAAAAATTTATCATCATATGCTTTTACTAATCCTATTAAGACCAGGAAAAGGATGCTTTTTGCTAGACTATATTTTCACTCTCTTTAGGGAAAAGCAGGGCCATTTTGTGGAGTTCGGTTGCCTACAGACAAAATAAGATCAGCTGGGGAAGAGGGACAGAGTTCTGAGCTTAAAGGGCTGAAATGCCTGAGGAAAGCAAGTACTTGGCTGTTGTCAGCTCTAGAGAGGTCTTTTACAAGATGCATGAATACACAAAGTGACTGTAAAGGAAATGTTGGAGAACTCGTTTTAGTGTGTGACATAAGCAAGATAGCATTAAGATAGATATGCCAGAATGCTTTACTGAACACTGGTGCAGGTTACCTTAAACACTGCCTATATTTTCCCAGGGGGAAGTAGTGTTCTTTTAGGATCAAGATTATACAGATTTTTAAAGAGATATGAATCCATTGATTTAGCTTCACTCAGATAAAATTTTCAAAAACGTAAGTGATTTAGGAGCTTAAAAGTTCCATTTTCAAAAGTAACTTGGGCACTTGGGAGCTCGAGTCTCACAGAAAGTCAGCGAGACAAAGGGCTTATCTACATAAACATTTAGTTTGTGGCAAACTGAGGCATGAATCTACCTCACATTAGCTTTCCCCAGTCGGTCTGTGTGGACCCTGCTGGCACATATTAACAGTTCATGCATTAAAGAGCTGTCAGTGTGAGCCAGCAGGATGAACAGTTAGAGCATGGGAGGCTAGTGTAGGTTAGATCCACACCTCCGCTTGCCACAGACTAAATGTTAGTGCAGCTGAGCCCCAAGGTTCCTGAGTGCTCGTCTCTTTTGAAAATGGGACTTTGGTTCCTAACATATTTTTGAAACTGTTACCCATAGTATTTTCCTTTGTTGCAAGCACATGAGGGAGGCATGGCTGTGTTGTTTTGAGGCAAGCTGGGTTTTTTTTTTGTGAGAAAAAGAATACAGATTTACTAAAAAGCAGAAATAATTATTCCAAGCAGGTAGTCTTTGTAAATGAACTGAGGAAGAAGGCTGATGTCCACCTCTTGTCCTGGTATCTAGTATGTATCCAGCAGGCTCTTCGCCATAGTACTCTCAGAAGTCCTCTATGAAGCCCAAACTGCTACAGTCATACTGAAATATGACTTCTCTTGCTGGGAAGCCAACAGCAGTTTCCCAGTGATGAACTTGGCTCCTACTGCACAAATGATACCGCCAGCTCCTAAAAATGAGGTTTGGGAGATTAGATCAATCACTGTTAGTGCTTTAAAATAGATACACAGTAATGGGTATATTTAAAGTACCTTGACAGAGGACACAGCAAGATAGGTTAGAAAGGCAGACACACAAATTTCTTGCAAATACTGATTGTTGTGGGCACAAACTGGGAAGCAAAGACCAGCAATAAAACCACCGGGTTGTTCTCACACCCAGGATAGAAAGCAATACACAAGATTAATGGATATAACAGATTCATAGACTCATAGACTTTAAGGTCAGAAGGGACCATTATGATCATCTAGTCTGACCCCCTGCATGCTGCAGGCCATAAAACCGTCCCTACCCCTTCCCTGGACTCTGCTGTTGAAGTCCCCAATCCTGTTTTAGGTGACTTCAATCGGCAGAAACCCTCCTAGATCCTGCATTCAGTCCTGTATTAATTCTCCCACTATCTCCCTTTAATGTCATTGGACCAATTCCTGGACAGCGGAGAGGCAATCCTCCCTCTTCCATGCCCCTCCACTCCAAGCCGCCATCAGCATCTTGCTAAAACAGACCTGACTGATTCCTTGGGCCTTGTAGGGTGAGATTGTCCTTCCTCCCCATTAGCTTTGGTAACTGGTGGTGGATTGGAAAGCAGCTAATTCATCTGCAGCTGGACATAGGTCAGCAACTGCCTCACCAGAAAGGTATTCTCTCCCATTGACCCAAAATATTTTAACCTTCTAAAACAACTTTCCCTTGGACAGATAACTTTATTCTTTCAGTTTCTTCACTTTATTCACTCTGAGAAAATATTTTGCAAGCACTTGATAATAAAACATTTTTAAACACTGCAGCTGACAGCATTAATTTGCTAAGCACCAAAAATGTAATCAGGGTTGTCCAAGACACAAATGAATACAGTTCCTGCCCCATGGAGTTTGCACCCTAGAAGGCAGACACAGATAAGAACACACTAAGAAATGAGGACTTCAGTTCTTTTTGTAAGAAGTCCTCTCTTCCATATGCCTCTCTGGTATAAAGCTAGAGCAGAGAAGACAACTGAAACAGTAAAATTAGTGTCTGTGGGACTTGCATCACGTTGTTCTATGCATACGAAGTAACATGGAGAAGAGACAAAGCTGGGAACATGTGAAGGAAAGGTGGTGATGATGAGGCTGTCATTGCTGATGGAGCAAAGGAGGTAACAAATGAGATCCAAGAGGTCGGCTGAGGCAGAGCTGTGCAAGGAAATAGGAAGTTTAAAACTGGTGTGGTAGGCAAGAGGGCGCTAGTGATATGGCCTGATAGAGAGCGAGGAACATAAGCTCTGGAGAGACTGTCCAAAGGGGAGTCAAGGAGGCCAGATAAGAGAGAAGTTATAATAATCAAGATGGGAAATTAGCAGGGTGCGAACAAGTGTTCATCATTGGGACGGAAAGGAAGGGTTGGATTTTCAGTGTGTTGTGGTGAAACATGAACCTCTTCCACGTTTATTACCGTACAATAGACACCAAGTATATAAGTGCATTAGAAATAACCAGACCTGCAGGGGTCGCCAACGCGGTGCCCGCCTACTGGCTGCCGGACAAGCAATTGCCGAAATGCCGCCGAGAAGTGGCAACGTCAAGAAGCGTCGCTGTTGAAATGCTGATTTTCGGCGGCATTGTCTCTTGATGACGCTAGTTCTCAGCGGCTGCTTGTCCGGCAGCCACGGTCTTCGACGCCCGCCACACGAAAAGGTCGGGGACCACTGGATTAGAGTATTTGTAAGCCCCACCCTTTTGAAACTATTCTGTCCCCATTATAAGAAAGTTAGAGCTTTCTTAAGAATAGAATTTAGGTACACATTGAATAGATAAGCTATAGAATATAAAACAAAATCTAAATTACTCTTAAAGGCACATAGTACATAGGACTAAAAATACTTATACAGAGAAGTTAACCAAGATGCTTGGGAAATTGGTAGCATCTCCACATTACAAGGAATTTTACTGGAAAATGACAACTGTGGGCCTGATCCTGCAACCTATTACTCATATGAGTGATCCCATACACTTCAAGTAAGACTATTCACATAAGTTTGCAGAACTGGGCCCCAAGGCCTCCTACACAATTGTTCTAAAGCAGATTGAGCCCTATGTTGCCTTACCAGTTCTGGCTTTTTGTGTGGTGTAGACCAGTGTTGTCAACCTTTCCAGACTACTGTACCCCTTTCAGAAGTCTGATTTGTCTTGTGCACCCCCCCAAGTTTCACCTCGCTTAAAAACTATTTGCATACAAAATCAGACATAAAAATACAAAGTGTCACAGCCCACTATTACTGAAAAATTGCTGACTTTCTCATTTTAACCATATAATTATAAAATAAATTAATTGGAATGTAAATATTGCACTTACATTTCAGTGTATAGTATATAGAGCAGTATAAAACAAGTAATTGTATGAAATTTTAGTTTGTACTGACTTCAGTAGTGCTTTTTATGTAGCCTGTTTTAAACTAGATAAATATCTAGGGTGAGTTGCTGTACCCCCTGTAAGATCTCTGCATACCCATTGGGTATGCATACCCCTGGTTGAGAATCACTGATAGAGACGTGCATTTTTTGGAATGGCCTGAAACGAAACAACTTCTGGGTTGAGGAATGAGGAATGAGAAATGAGACACACATACCATTTTGGTATGTCTTGGACTGTGTATCATTCACAATGAGTGTTAAACAAAAATGTCTATTTAGAGGTCTACAAATTATGGGCTTATAAAGTATCTCTAATGCTACTGACCAAATCTAGTTCCTCCACAGGTTGCAGTCTTAACCAGAAAATCCTCCGCCACCGAAGCTGTAACGAGATTACACAGATTTTTGGAATGAGAGAGTTTATATTCTTTGACATATAGTTATGTGATGCTGTATGCAGTTACCAACAGCTGCTATGGTCCACTGATGAGCACCTGTGTACTCTTCCATAGCTGATTTACAATAATTTCAAGTTCAGTTGAAATCAGTGGATTATCAAGACATATCAGATATGTTTTATCAATCAGTTAGCTGCTTCCAAAATGTAAGACAGAACAACACAGAGGGTAAAAACAAATTCATGTGAGGACAGAATACATTTTATTAGAAAGAGTAACAAAGTGCTTTCAATAAGACTTATTTCACACAAATATCTCCAGGAAACAACATTTTCCCCCTTATGGACAGTTTCAATGTGTCAATTTTCATTATAAATGAGGTTCCATCAGCTTTGCTGTATGTGCACTTTCCTTACTGTACATAGTAATTCAAACATTTATGCATCTGATGGCTCTTTTGGAGACACAGTAATAGTTCTACAGAAATCTTAGTATCCACCCCAAAGACCAATAAGGATTACAAAGTTCGTTGTTTAATGTGAATTTGGATGATGTAATTCTTTTATACAATCATTGTATACATACATAAGACACATGTAATTAGAACTGGAGAGAGACTAACAGTCGCCTGTATTAACATTAACGATTTTCAGCATGAGATTATACCCTTTGTATCCAAATAAAATTTACATTCACCCTTTATTTCTGGAATAGAGACTCTATTCTGCATTCTTTGCAAATCCAAAACTCCCAGTGACTTCAAACTGTAGTTGGGGTGTGGGGAAGAAGCAATGCAAAGGCTGCTCATACATTTTCTCACAATATTTGACACAATTTTACAATGCATTTTCTTTTGATACACATCTTTGTTCAGTTATGTTGCTCATTTAAAACCATTTTCAATATAATGGAACGTCTTCCCCAGTTCACTCTCTCTCTCAAAAAAGGGGGGGGGGCAAACAAAAATGGGGCAGGGAAATGCTGTAACACATAGATATTAAAGGCAGACAATCCTGTATAAAATACTCTTATGTGGCGGACTATAAGTAATGAAGTAGGGGACATTACTGAAAGGTGGGGGAGGAGGAGGGAGGAGAGGTGTCCAAATGATAGATTTTTTTTAGAAAAAGATAAAAGATTTGTCCATCTCCATCTATTCCATGTTAAATTTCAATAATAATAGAGGGGGCTTGTTTTTTTTTTTAAAGGGTCATAAAAATGCAGATATGAAAGACTTGTAGGGCAGGATATAGTCTCCTTCAAAAGAGGACAGACATAGCTGACACTCCTTTTGAACTAAAATCAAGTGTAAAGAACCACCTTTTATGAATGTGTGTTGCATGACGCGTGGGAAGGAGAGCTGCTGGGATGATTATATGCATATTGTTTGTGATCATTAACATGCACAGACAAAAAATGATATGCTGGTAACTACATTGTCTTCCCTACTTCATTTCTGTACCTGTGACCAACCAGCCCCACTTTTGGCCGGCTATTCCTTAAGCTCCAAAACAATGGAAGGTTTCCTTTCACTTCAGGAAATCAGTGTATTCTGCATCACAACATATAGTCTGTGCGCACAGAATCTCAGCAACAGGGAATATCCTACAAGACATTGACCTTTTCCCTACGAGGCAAAAGAGTTTGGATGAAATGCTCTGAACAATAACTTGTATGGGAGGAAAAAGGCATGATGTAAAAAATAAGCAAATTTTGTAATACAGGCCATATATAGATACACACACAAAACCACAACTACATATAAACAATACACAAACATACTATGTATATTATATTATTTTTAAAAGGATTTTTAAATGTTTATCCTTAGGCACTTGTGGGTTGAGAGTTCCCACCATTAAATTCAAATTATATTCATACTTAGCTTTTGGAAATCCAGATTTCCAGCAATGTTTGAGTAAAGCAGATCTATGAATATTTTATGATGTACAGTATTCCCATGTCATCAACATACTTCTTTTACTCATGTACAAACTGATACATTCTTTAACCTGGGCCCAGTCGACACAAACTTACAGTTGAGCTTAACTTCCCACATGCAAACAGTCTTATTAATGCAGTGGGGCTACTTATAGAGGTAAACATATGCATAAAGTGTTGCAGGATTGGGGCCTTAGTGCTTAAAACCACAAATAGTCATTGATTTTAATGGTTGTAAAAGTTTACAAGGAATGGCTCCATAGGCCCTGCAACTGGATCAGTGTGTGCAGGGCATGGAATCCAACGGGACTCCATGTGGACATAATCTTCCTAAGGACCCAATGAACTAACGGATTGGAGCAATAGGGATTGTTTTCATTGAGGTCAATGGTCTTTGGATGAAGCCCATAGTTTGTAAATAACTAAAAACTACATGGTTAAGGTTTGTCAATCCAAAAATGTTTGCAAAAACAAAAGTAAAGTAGTATTTCAAAAGCTTACATCTTAAATTGTAAACTGTTTTATTTAAACAAATGTAAATGAAAAAATGCAGAGGGATAGAGTCAATTCTGTATTTAAAATAAAGACCGTGTTTTGAGAGGCGCTAAATTGTTAGCCTATTTAGTGAAGATTTTCTCTGGCCTTTCCTCTGCTCAGCACTTCTCAGGATTGGATCCTACATTACCAAAGTGGATTTTACAGATTTATTTTAAAACTCTATACAATATTATAACTTATTCTCTGATATTTCAGCTTACAACATGCTTCTCTAGATGGTATATTTCCAAATCAAACACCAAAAATTCCTGAGTAAGACTGCAGTTGAAATCTATCTATACTTATCTTACTTGCGTAATTGCTCATATCTTACATTAGGCCTGCGTCTGCTGTGCTTGTACAAGCAAAGCTTGCATCTAAGTTAGGATTGGGCAGCAAACCAGAATCATCAAAGTTGATAGATCCACATTTAACACTAGTACTACAACCCTCCTGCATATGAGGTGCAGAGGGGCTGTGGTCAGTATTCAAGCACATTAGCTGGAATAGTAGTTGCAGAGGTGGGGATTTATATTTATTTGCGAAGTCCCCAAATTATTTCCTCTAAGATAACTGTTTTGATATTTAAAAAAGGCATTAATGGCCAGAGCCAAGCACACACAAGTAGATCTAGGCCTGGTCTACACTAGAAACTTTGCCAGCACAGCAAAGTCAGTTACAGGTGTGATTTTTTTCCTGACAATTATATATTGGCAAAAGCTTTAGGGTAGATACAATTATATTGGCAACAGTACTTTTTTGCCAGTATAAGCTAAGCCTCCCGGAGGAGGATTTGCTGGTATAGTTATGTCGGCATAGCTAGACTGACAACCCTTTTCTAACATAGGCCTGGCATTACAGTCACAAACTAATGTGTGCGCGCACACGTGCAAGCCAGTGGAGGAACACATTTTTAGTTAGTTATTTCAGATTTATGGATCCAGCTTTCAAAAAGCTTACAGGAGAACAATGTAAAAATAACAGAACAGAAATCTCATGGTTATGTGTACTCTTCAAAACAAAGAGAGGAATTTCCATTACACAAGAAAGTGTCATTTCAAAATATCAGTCACATCACAGAAGAGAGGCTGACTCCATTCAGATAGAGGTGTTTTTATACCACGTTTAATAAAAAGACAACCTAGGACTGAGCCCTCAAGGATGCAATGGCTCATGTACCCTCACTCACGGCTTGTCCACACCGAGTTAGTATTTGAAACGCTAGTGTGCAGTAGATTCACACCCTGGCTTGCTGTGTACTAACTTACTGTGTGGACAAGCCCTTCAAAAGAGTAAGTTACTTTGGATAGTACCATTAGTAGGAGCATATCCTTTTCATTCCCTTTGGAGATGTGCTAGGACTGTTGACTTCCTTTAAAATGCATATGTAATTTTAGACTGAATGTAGAGACCTCACAAATGTAATGTGTAGCATGATTTGGAAAATCGCAGCTTTTAATATGCCAGTGTTGTTTGTTTAAACATATAAATCCATTGAAAGGTGACATGGTTGTAATAGGTTATCCAACAGGCCATTCACCATACTCTACTGTTGCACGTAAATAATGACAAGGCACAGAACAGCAACTAGTCCAAGAGCTTGCAAGCCAAGGAACCAAAGCATAACCCAGAAGAATATGATTATTACAGGTTCCACAATCCGTTCTCCAAAATACATCCTCGTGAAGCCTATGCTGATAAGGCTTTTGTTTAGTTCACCAAAGAGAGTCCCCATCTTTTTATAGTCATCTATAACAGGCTCCACAGTGTGGCTTCTTTGTTCTTGCTGGACCTGCAGACAGAAAACAAAAGCAGAAAATAGTTTGGACGTGTGTGTGTGTGTATATATATATATATATATGATACTATTATTACTGTCTCTTACAATTTACAAACATTTCAAGAATTAGAAAAAAAATCAAAATATACCAAAAAAAATATGTAAAAAGGAACTCAAATTCAATACCTGATATGAGTCGCATAATTTAACATAGTCAATAGTGAATACAGTGGATTCATTGAAAAGTCATTGCCAGTAAGACTTTAGAACCACTGAACCTGCATGAATAATCTCTACTAGCAGACTACAAACCATTACGTATTTTGCACAAGACAAAGAAACTGAAGGGATTTTTATTATTGAAAGATGGCCAGGGAAGACAATGGGTGAGGCTAGCAACAGGGAAAGCTGAAATTCATCCTAGTGTGAAGACATGGTGCAAGAAGTTGTGGAAACCTCCCAGTATTTCTGGAGGTAGGGGTAGGCAGCAGAAGGGATTTAGGAAAATCACAGGTGGAGCAGTGGTACCAAGGAACCTTTGCACCATTAAAGGGTGTTCCACACTAACTCCAAATGGGACAGATTGGAGGGGGGCAACTGGATTTTCACTTATGCAAATCCAGTGGTACAAACACCACTGTACAAGAGCCACAGAGGGGCAGAAGTCACCATTCTATCACATGGGTTAGAACAGCGGCTGCAGAGCTGGGACAGCTCCATGAAATTAATTGCGCAAAACCTAAATACTTGGGATTTGAGTGAAGAGGGGTGAATTTCATGTTCAATGAGCACACTTTCAAGATGATAAAGTAGCTCAGGGACATGCTTTTTCTGATGCTTCCATTAGTAGCAATCACAAGCTACTCATCAATATTTTAGTCAACAAATCAATATTTCCAACAACAGGCTGGTTGTAAACCCTAATTATAGTTATTAAGTGTTCACCATAAAGCAAAGTTTCTGGAAGAGGGAGTACTGTGTCAAGTCTGGATTTATATTCAAAAGCTAATTTCTAACTGCAGCTTCAATTATATCTAAGGGTAGAAGTCCTTCTATTTCCTGTGGTTACAGCAGATAGTAATTGGCTTCCTGATAGAGACTACCTGGATAACTGATAGTGGAATCTGGTCCCCATTACAGAATCTGATAACCTATCATTTAAAAATGCTGAATTCCCATTAGTATAAAGCACTGTACTCACGATAACAACAACAACAAAGACAATCCAACAGTCTAAGCACCTTTTCCCAAAGTAGGTATTAGGTCACATGTAGAACCAGGGCCGGCTTTAGGCCGATTCAGCCGATTCGGCTGAATTGGGCCCCGCGCCAAGAGGGCCCCGCGCTGCAGCTGTTCACCCCGCCCCCAGCTCACTTCCCCCTCCTCCCCTGCCCTGCACGCCCCGCCCCGCCCCCTCCCCGGCTTCCTGCGAATCAGAGATTCGTGGGAAGTCTGAGACTAAGCAGCAGGGGCGGGCCGGCCGGCAGCACGAGGTAAGCTGGGGTGGTGGGGGCGGGAGAAGGGCTCCGGGGAGGTGCGGCCCGTTCCCGCAGGCCCCAGCACGGCCCCCGTGGCCCGGTCCCCGCGGCTCGGGCCCCCCCGTCCCCCCCCCGCGGCTCGGGTCCCCTGCAGCGCGGCGCGGGTCCCCTGCGGCCCCACTGCGGCGTGGCTCGGGGCCCCCCGGGCCCCCCGGCGGCGCGGCGCGGCTGGGGCNAGCCCAGTCCAGCCCCGGCCAAGCAGCTCACTCTGGCCCCGGTTCTGGCCAAGTGCGCCGGCCTGGCCCCGGCCGAGCACCCCCGGCCTCAGCGACTCTGACCCGGCTCAGCTCCGGCCCGGCCCAGCCCCCGCGGCTCGGCTCCGGCTCGGATCTGGCCGGCCCCTGCAGCTTGGCTCCGGCCTGGCCCCTGAGGCCAGGCCTGGCTCCCCGGCCGAGCACCCCCGGCCTCAGCGGCTCTGACCCGGCTCGGCCCCGGCCCAGCCCCCACGTCTCAGCCCTGGCCCGGCCCGGCCCCCGCGGCTTGGCTCGGCTCAGCTCTGGCCCCCGCGGCTCAGCTCTGGGCCGGACCCAAGCCCCGCAACCTTGGCCGGAGCTCCAGCCGGAATGCAGCCCGATTCCTGGGGGCGGGGCTTGCTGCAAGCCCCGCCCCCAGGAATCGGGCCCCGCTCTTGCTAAAGCCGGCCCTGTGTAGAACCTTCATACGGAATGAAAGTTTGGTTGTAAGAGTGCTATAGCAAAATCAGGAACAGAAATGAAGAGAGACCGAACATTTGTAACAGTCCATTGCAGTTCTACAGGTTCATGTGTGTAAAATTAATTTTTCCTACCTGCCAGTTCACAAAATTATTTGTTTTGAGCTTCCAGACTTTATCTCAGACAGAGACAGGCGGGGAAAACATACCCAGTGGTTAAATATTTTGTGTAGTTACTACGCAGGCTCACACAGTAGGCAGATTGTTGCCTAAGATTGGAACTCCGCTAACTGGACAAACTTATTAAAAGCCACCTGTGACATTGCAGTCTATATAGTTTAATAAAAATATGCTAATAAGTGAATATAATGTAACTGGAATATGCCTCATGCAAAAGGTCTCTTGTAAGGTATCATTACAAAGCTTATAATTTACTGAGTGTGATCATCCTATTTGTATAAATGTACCACTCTTGTATCTGAAACTAGAAATATGAAATACTTTGCATAATTACAATAGGCCCTCAGAGTTGTGTGGGCCATTAATGGTGGTTTGGAATCTTGATGACTCCCATTAACTAGGACCATTGTCTGCAGATGGCTGTGTTTTACCTCTAAGTCTTCCTGTATACCTGTGTGCTGGCAAGTGGGCAATGAAGTCTTGCAGTGACATGTGATCATGTCACCTGAACTGGAATCCATCTTTAATCTGGTGTCTTCCCATTGAGAAGGAGGGGGTGGGAACCCAGAGAGGGCCAAAGGATTCCCACCTTATGCAAAAGACATGCAAAGGGGTGGAACAGAACAAAGAGAGAGGAGCCATCATGAAGAATCCCCTAGCTACCACCTGAGCTGGAACAAGAGCTGTACCAGGGAAAGAATTGTGCCCAGGCCTGGAAGGTGTCCAGTCTGAGGAAAAAAAACTTACTGAAGCATCTCTGAGGATGAGATTATCTGTATTCAGTTTGATTAGACATAGATTTGCATGTTTTATTTTATTTTGCTTGGTACCTTACTTCATTCTGTCTGTTTACTACTTGGAACCACTTAAATCCTACTTTCTGTATTTAATAAAAATCACTTTTTACTTATTAATTCAGAGTATGTATTAATACCTGGGGGAGCAAACACCTGTGCATCTCTCTCTATCAGTGTTATAGAGGGCGAACAATTTATGAGTTTACCCTGTATAAGCTATATACAGGGTAAAACGGCTTTATTTGGGTTTAGACCCCATTGGGAGTTGGGCATCTGAGTGTTGAAGACAGGAACACTTCTGTTAGCTGCTTTCAGGTAAACCTGCAGCTTTGGGGCAAGTAATTCAGACTCTGGGTCTTTGTTGGAGCAGACAGGAGTGTATGGCTCAGCAAGACAGGGTGCTGGGGCCCCGAGCTGGCAGGGAAGGCAGGGGTAGAAATAGTCTTGGTACAACAGGTGGCAGCTCCCAGGGGGGTTCTGTGATCTAACCCGTCACACCACCCTCCTTTTTTCTCCTCGCCAAATTTCTCATACATGATTTTCAAGGGGCACAAAAACCACACCTGCTGACACTTTGGGTCTAATCCTGCTCCCAATGAAATCAGTATTAAATCTCCCAGTAACTTCAGGAGTGCAGGATCAGATTGCGGAATGTTTAAGCCTGAATCTCTTTTGTGTACAACCCTTAAGATTCCATAGGAAGGATGCTTGCCACATTGAGAGTCTGTTCTTGTCCCCTTCTGTCCTCTTGTGTAACAGAGGGAGTTGCCTAAAAGACAGATGTCACACTAATGTGCCAGCTAGTGTATTTATTGAGGGAAGGATATGTAGGGGGGAAAAGTGCAAAAAACTGATCTCGCTCTGTCATTCACACTCAGAGGCTTGCACTTAAGATCTATACTGCAGCTCCAGGGACCACAGTTAGCATGAATGGAACGACACCACATACGTGGCTGGAGATACTTTCCATGTGCAATGCTGATGCAGACAGAATACTTCTGGGAGTGCCTGTAGGAGCAACTCCTACACCTTCCTGGAGAAACAGCATCCTCTATCCCAACACTGGTCTTGGACAGCTGGCCAGCACAGAATGGGATAGCCACATCCCATGGGGTTTGTCCAATACCACAAGCAATGCCTTCCCTGATACTTGCACTCCCTGATACGGGAGGGTAGCAGCCAAGATCCAGGCTACACCACGCTCAGTTGGCCTCTTGGACAAAGGCAAAAATCTTTAGCAAGATCCTTAAGTGAGTCATCACCTGATCAGGCCAACAGTTCTGAACTATCTTCAGTCTCCATGAGGAGGACAGAACAAATTTCGATAGCCCAGAGGCAACAACTGAAAACACTAAATAGTTGACCCCTGAATTTACTGACTTGAATTCTTCCCCATAACATAGCTTAACACTATAGAGTACTGTAAGATTTTTGGTGGAGAGGCACGTATCAAACTTAGTTCAGGACTGCCTGGAGTTTTACCTCTGTCTTACATGTCTTGTACCTTTTTATCATCACATGAATTAGTCCCAGGCCATTGCTGGGAAAGCCTGGAGTCCTTGCCCCTCTCATATTATTTTACTCTGAAAAGTTGAAGGCAGCAAAAGCACATACATTTTATTACATCAGAACAATGAATAAATACAATAGTCTATTATTCTGTAATAGCCTAGATTACAAAATTTAAAAAGTCTCTTCTAGAAAATTTTTAAAAATGAAAGGCATTTACTTCATTCCCCACTTCTTAAGAACTGATACAAACAATTTTGTATTCCTGAATCTCTAAGGTAAAATAGATATTGAAGCACATTAAAACTAGAACAAAAGTCTTCATTGTATGGTATGTTTAATATGGCAGAATAAATTTCACCCAGTTTTCTGATACTTCATAATCTGCCATAGATATTACAGTAACTTTCAAAATGAGATTCTTAATCTAGAGGAAAGCTGCTAAAGCAGTTAGTATGTTAGTAATCTTTTCGTTGGACTGAAAAAAAATCTAATAAAGAGAAATAATGTAGGGCTCTCCTCAATAATTCAACATATTTCTAAACTAGTCTCTCTACTGATCTGAGTTAAAATTAAAATTTGAAAATGTGCTTCAAAGACTTCTGAGAAGAGCAATTTTGCTTCAGCAGGGTATCAAAAAACAAGTAAAACTGAAAACAGATTATCAGCCATAAAATATAGATGGCACATTTTTCTTCAATAATGCTGCATAATCATTCCATTCCATGTTCTTGCCAAATACTTTCTTTAGCAGTGGAGCTACAGTTGGACTACTGTTAATATAAATCTCCAACAACTGGTTACGATACTTCAGACTGCTAAAGAAACATGACTAAATAAAGCTTAAATTTATTCACAAGTAGTCCCATTGAATTTAACTAGAATACTAAGCAGCATAAAGTTACGTAAATGGTCAATGTCTGTAGGACTGCAGAGCTAGTGAGTGTATATTATCTTTGTTCAAAAATGAACTTTTAAACACTTAGCATTATCTGTCACTGTTTTAGACCCTTATTCATGATTGACTTCCATGAGACTATTTACACAGCTAAAGTTAGGCGTGTCTTTAAGTATCTTCCTGAATCAGGCCAGGCCTTTGAGAGTGCTGCCATACTATAACAAAGTTTTCTAAATAGAAAAAAACAGTTACTCATCTTGTAACTGTCGTTCTTCGAGAGGTGCTGTTCATGTCCATTCCAATAAGGTGTGCGTGAGTGGCAGCCGGAAGATTTTCCCCCTAGCAGTATCCATCGGGTCGGTCTGGGCCCTACCAACCCCCCACTCCCTCAGTTCCTTCTTGTGGGCTACTCCGACAAAGGGCTAGGTGGGTGGGTATTGGAATGACATGAACACCACATCTGGAAGAACAACAGTTACGAGAAAGTCGGAGCTGTCCACTAACTGGAGCACTGCTCTACCGAAGGCCGCATCGTCTCTGGCCTGCTGGGTAATCACTTAATGCACGGTGAAAGTATGTGGAGGAACATGTCACTGCTCCGCATATTTCCTGGGTTGGGACTTACGCCAGAAATGTGGCTAAAGAAGTTTGCGCCCTAGTGGAGTGCACTGTGAGCGGAGGGGCAGGCACCTCTGCCAGTTTATAGCATTCACAGATGCAGGACGTGATCAACGAGGAAATTTGTTGGGAGGAGACTGGAAGACCCCTTCATCCTGTCTGCCATGGCCACAAACAGTTGAATGGACTTCCTAAACAGTTTAGTTCTTTAAATATAAAAGGTTAGCACTCTACGGACATCCAATGAGCGAAACCTCTGCTCTCTGCCGCTCGAGTGCGGCTTAGGATAGAACATAGGGAGGAAAATGTCCTGGTTGATGTGAAACTGGGAGACAACCTTCAGGAGAAAAGCTGGATGTGGCTTGCGTTGAACCTTGTCCTTACAGAACACGGTGTAAGGGGGCTCTGATGTTAGGGCCGTAAGCTCATATACCCTCCTGGCTGAGGTTATCGCTACCAGAAATGTCACCTTGTATGACGGCTAGAGCAGGGAACACGTCGCCAGCGGTTCAAAGGGCAGACCCATCAATTTGGAAAAGACCAGATTGAGGTCCCAGGTTGGGGTCAGTTGCCAGACGTGCGGATACAGCCTACCAAGACCTTTCAGGAAACGGCTGACCATAGGAGTTGGCAAACACCGACCGGCCCTCTGAACCTGGATGGAAGGCAGAGATGGCGGCCAAGTGAACCCTTATTGATGATATGGGCAAAGATATGTTTGAGATGGAGAAAGTAGTCCATCGTCTGAGCCTGGCGTGTTGCACCACGTAGGTACAAGAGTGGTGTAGAGGTGAGCATCGGGGACGAGTGATGCTACGCCGACCAGACTAAGAATCTCTTCCATTTGGCAAGGTAGGTAGCCCTGGTGGAGGGTTTCCTATTGCCAAGGAGGACTTGTCTAACTGGGACCGAGCAGGAGAGCTCTGTGGGGTTCAGCCATGGAGTTTCCACGCTGGGAGGAGCAACAACTCGAGGTTCAGGTGCTGGAGACGGCTGTGATCCTGAGTTATTAAGTCCGGGAGGAGCGGCAAGGTAACTGGGGCTTCCATGGACATTTCCAGGAGAGATGTGTACTAGTGTTGGCGGGGCCAGGCTGGAGCTATCAATCTAATTGAAGCCTCTTCCCTCCGTATCTTGAGGAGCACCTTGTGAATGAGAGGGATGGGCGGGAACTCGTACAGGAGACGGCCTCCCTATGGAAGGAGGAAAGTGTCCACGATACAGCCCGGGCTGTGATTCAGGAAGGAGCAAAACCGTTGGCACTTCCTGTCGTGTCATGGGGCGAACAGGCCCATCTGGGGAAAGCCCCACCGTTGGAAGATGGAGTTCGCAATGTCTGGGCATAGGGACCACTCGTGGCCGTGAAAAGACCTGCTGAGACAGTCTGCCAACTCATTCTATACTCCTGGGAGGTACGACGCTTGCAGGAGTATTGAATGAGCTACACAAAGGTCCCACAGCATGAGGGCTTCCCGGCACAGGGGAGAGGAGTGTGCACCCGTTTGTTGATATAGAACATCGCCGTGGTGTTGTCTATCATGACTGATACACATAGAATCATAGAATGTTAAGGTTGGAAGAGACCTCAGGAGGTCTTCTAGTCCAATCCCCTGCTCAAACCAGCAACTAAATCATCTCAGCCAGGGCTTTGTCAAGATGGGCCTTAAAAACCTCTAAGGATGGAGATTCCATTACCTCCCTAGGTAACCCATTCCAGTGCTTCACCACTCTCCTAGTGAAACAGTGTTTCCTAATATTCAACCTAGACCTCCCCCACTGCAACTTGAGACCATTGCTTCTTGTTCTGTCATCTGCCACCACCGAGAACAGCCTAGGCTCCATCCTCTTTGGAACCCACCCGCCTCCCGTTTCAGGTAGTTGAAGCTGCTATCAAATCCCCTCTCACTCTTCTCTTCTGCAGACTACATAACCCAAGTTCCCTCAGCCTCTCCTCGTAAGTCATGTGCCCCAGCCCCCTAACTGTTTTCATTGCCCTCTGCTGGACTCTCTCCAATTTGTCCACATTCCTTCTGTAGTGGAGGGACCAAAACTAGATACAATACTCCAGGTGTGGCCTCACCAGTGCCAAATAGAGGGGAATAATCACTTCCCTCGATCTGCTGGTAATGCTTGACATCTCCTTGTCAAGTGGGTTCGGAAAGTCTGGCATACTAGGCGCACCGCTCTCAGCTCTCTGAAATAGATGTGGAGAGCGAGTTCCGCCTGAGACCAGAGGCCTTGTGTCCTGAGGTCTCTCAGATGTGCTCCCCATCCCAAGGCTGATGCGTCTGTCACTAGCAAGATGGGACAGCTGAGGACCAGTGAAGGGACCCCTGCACACACTACCTGCGGGTCCAGCCACCACTGAAGGGAGTCGAGGACCAGGCAAAGCAGAGTCACGACCCTGTACAAACTGTCCTGAGCAAGCCAATACACTGAGGCTAGCCACGATTGGAGAGGCCAGAGTCTGAGCCTGGCGTGTTGCACCACATAGGTACAAGAGGCCGCGTGTCCTAGAAGTTTCAGGCAATTCCTTGCTATGGTAGTGGGAAACTGCCTGAGACTTTGAATGATGTTGTCCAGGGCCCGAAATTTCACTTCCAGGAGGTATGCCCTGGTGTGGGTCGAGTCCAGCACCGCCCCTATGAACTCTATCCACTGAACAGGGGACAGAGTCAATTTCCCTATGTTCAGGTTAAGGCCCAGTTCATCAAACATTGATTTATGAAGTCGACTTGTGCCTCCACTTGAGTCCTGGAGTGGCCCTCGATCAGCCAGTCATCGAGGTACGGGAACACCTGTACCTGGCATCTGTGTAGGAAGGTCATCACGATTGTTATGCACTTGGTAAATACACAAGGCACCACTGACAGGCCGAACCGGAGGACTGTGAACTGGTAGTGTTTGTTGCTTACCACACACCTGAGACCTTCTGTGGGATGGTGTAATTGCTATATGAAAGTATGCGTCCTTCAAGTCGAGGGCAGCCTACCAGTCCCCTGGATCCAAGGAAGGGATGATGGAGGCCAAAGAGACCATGCGGAACTTCAATTTCCTCATGAACTTGTTGAGCTCTCACAGGTCTAGGATGGGCCTGTGGTATTAGGAAATACCGGGAACAGAAGCCCTTGATCTCCTGATGAACCTCTTCAACTGTTCCTAGTGATAGGAGCAAGTGCACCTCCTGTATGAAGAGTTGCTCGTGAGAAGAGTCCCTGAAGAGGGACGGGGAAGGTGGGTGGAAGGGCAGAGAACTGGAGGGAGTATCTCCTTTCTACCGTGCAGAGCACCCAGCAGTCTGATGTGGAGGATAAAGGAGTTTGAGGCGCAAGTGGTGTTCTCGTCCATCCTCCCTGTGCAAGGAAAAGGCCGGGGTAGAGACCGTCGAATCGTGGAAGTCAACGAATGGCTACGCAGGTGGTGTCGGAGAGAAGGCTTTGGATTCTTCGACCATGGGATGGTATTCCAAGAAGGAGGATTGCTAGGCAAAGACGGGCTCCATCTAACGAAGAGAGGGAAGAGCATTTTCGCCAGCAGGCTGGCTAACCTAGTGAGGAGGTCTTTAAACTAGGTTCACCGGGGGAAGGAGACCAAAGCCCTGAGGTAAGTGGGGAAATGGGATCCTGGGAGGAAGCACAAGCAGGAGAGCGCAAGAGGGGAGGACTCCTGTCTCATGCTGAGAAAGAGGGACGATCGATGAGTTATCTTAAGTGCCTATACACAAATGCAAGAAGCCTGGGAAACAAGCAGGGAGAACTGGAAGTCCCGGCACAGTCAGGGAACTATGATGTGATTGGAATAACAGAGACTTGGTGGGATAACTCACATGACTGGAGTACTGTCATGGAAGGATATAAACTGTTCAGGAAGGACAGGCAGGGCAGAAAAGGTGGGGGAGTTGCTTTGTATGTAAGAGAGGAGTATGACTGCTCAGAGTTCCGGTATGAAACTGCAGAAAAACCTGAGCGTCTCTGGATAAAGTTGAGAAGTGTGAGAAACAAGGGTGATGTCGTGGTTGGAGTCTGCTATAGACCACCAGACCAGGGGGATGAGGTGGACGAAGCTTTCTTCTGGCAACTAGTAGAAGTTGCTAGATCGCAGGCCCTGGTTCTCATGGGAGACTTTAATCACCCTGATATCTGCTGGGAGAGCAATACAGCGGTTCACAGACAATTCAGAAAATTTTTGGAACGTGTAGGGGACAATTTCCTGGTGCAAGTGCTGGAGGAACCAACTAGGGGCAGAGCTTTTCTTGACCTGCTACTCACAAACAGGGAAGAATTAGTAGGGGAAGCAAAAGTGGATGGGAACCTGGGAGGCAGTGACCATGAGATGGTCGAGTTCAGGATCCTGAGACAAGGAAGAAAGGAGAGCAGCAGAATACGGGCCCTGGACTTCAGAAAAGCAGACTTTGACTCCCTCAGGGAACAGATGGGCAGGATCCCCTGGGAGAATAACATGAAGGGCAAAGGGGTCCAGGAGAGCTAGCTGTATTTTAAAGAATCCTTATTGAGGTTGCAGGAACAAACCATCCCGATGTGTAGAAAGAATAGTAAATATGACAGGCGACCAGCTTGGCTAAACAGTGAAATCCTTGCTGATCTTAAATGCAAAAAAGAAGCTTACAAGAAGTGGAAGATTGGACAAATGACCAGGGAGGAGTATAAAAATATTGCTCAGGCATGCAGGAGTGAAATCAGGAAGGCCAAATCACACTTGGAGTTGCAGTTAGCAAGAGATGTTAAGAGTAACAAGAAGGGTTTCTACAAGTATGTTAGCAAGAAGAAGAAAATCAAGGAAAGTGTGGGCCCCTTACTGAATGAGGGAGGCAACCTAGTGACAGGGGATGTGGAAAAAGCTAATGTACTCAATGATTTTTTTGCCTCTGTCTTCACGCACAAGGTCAGCTCCCAGATTGCTGCACTGGGCAGTACAGCATGGGGAGAAGGTGACCAGCCCTCTGTGGAGTGGTTCGGGACTATTTAGAAAAACTGGACGTGCACAAGTCCATGGGGCCGGATGCGCTGCATCCGAGGGTGCTAAAGGAGTTGGCGGGTGAGATTGCAGAGCCATTAGCCATTATTTTTGAAAACTCATGGCGATCGGGGGAGGTCCCAGATGACTGGAAAAAGGCTAATGTAGTGCCCATCTTTAAAAAAGGGAAGAAGGAGGATCCGGGGAACTACAGGCCAGTCAGCCTCACCTCAGTCCCTGGAAAAATCATGGAGCAGGTCCTCAAGGAATCAATTATGAAACATTTAGAGGAGAGGAAAGTGATCAGGGACAGTCAGCATGGATTCACGAAGGGGAAGTCGTGCCTGACTAACCTAATTGCCTTCTATGATGAGATAACTGGCTCTGTGGATGAGAGGAAAACAGTGGATGTGTTATTCCTTGACTTTAGCAAAGCTTTTGATACGGTCTCCCACAGTATTCTTGCCGCCAAGTTAAAGAAGTATGGGCTGGATGAATGGACTGTAAGGTGGATAGAAAGCTGGCTAGATCGTCGGGCTCAACGGGTAGTGATCAATGGCTCCATGTCTAGTTGGCAGCCGGTTTCAAGCGGAGTGCCCCAAGGGTCGGTCCTGGGGCCGGTTTTGTTTAATATCTTTATTAATGATCTGGAGGATGGTGTGGACTGCACTCTCAGCAAGTTTGCAGATGACACTAAACTAGGAGGCGTGGTAGATACACTAGAGGGTAGGGATCGGATACAGAGGGACCTAGACAAATTAGAGGATTGGGCCAAAAAAACCTGATGAGGTTCAACAAGGACAAGTGCAGAGTCCTGCACTTAGGACGGAAGAATCCCATGCACTGCTACAGACTAGGGACCGAATGGCTAGGTAGCAGTTCTGCAGAAAAGGACCTAGGGGTCACAGTGGACGAGAAGCTGGATATGAGTCAACAGTGTGCTCTTGTTGCCAAGAAGGCTAACGGCATTTTGGGCTGTATAAGTAGGGGCATTGCCAGCAGATCGAGGAACGTGATCATTCCCCTTTATTCGACATTGGTGAGGCCTCATCTAGAATACTGTGTCTAGTTTTGGTCCCCACACTACAAGAAGGATGTGGAAAAACTGGAAAGAGTCCAGCAGAGGGCAACAAAAATGATTAGGGGTCTGGAGCACATGACTTATGAGGAGAGGCTGAGGGAACTGGGATTGTTTAGTCTCCAGAAGAGAAGAATGAGGGGGGATTTGATAGCGGCCTTCAACTACCTGAAGGGGGGTTCCAAAGAGGATGGAGCTCGGCTGTTCTCAGTGGTGGCAGATGACAGAACAAGGAGCAATGGTCTCAAGTTGCAGTGGGGGAGGTCCAGGTTGGATATCAGGAAACACTATTTCACTAGGAGGGTGGTGAAACACTGGAATGCGTTACCTAGGGAGGTGGTGGAGTCTCCTTCCTTGGAGGTTTTTAAGGCCCGGCTTGACAAAGCCCTGGCTGGGATGATTTAGCTGGGAATTGGTCCTGCTTTGAGCAGGGGGTTGGACTAGATGACCTCTTGAGGTCCCTTCCAACTCTGATATTCTATGATTCTATGATATGGGCCCACACAGGGTAGAAAAGGAGATTGTAGGGGTAAGGCGGGTTGGATCCAGTCCAAGTTCTGGTGCGCCGTTCTCATCTGCACCTTCAAAAGGCCTGCTTCTGGCCAGATGAAGGTTCAGATAGGCCAGAGCCCTGGCCCGAGGATGGGTGCAGCCTCTTCCTGCTGCTCCTGTTTCTCCTTCTTGAGCCGTCCTGCCGGATCTGCGGTTGGTAGAACCGCGGAGGAGGTTACAGCCTAAAACGTCTCCACTGCATGGCGGAGGTGTGGAGGCCCAGCGATTTGAAGGTGGCTCTTGAGTCTTTTAGGCTATGTAGACTTTTATCCGTCTTTTTGGAAAACGGAGTCACATCCTCAAAGGGGAGATCCTGAATGGTCTGCTGGACCTTGTTTGGTAGACCTGATATTTGGAGCCAGGAGCTCCTTCTCACGGCAATCCCGGTAGACATCACCCGAGTGGCCGCATCAGCCCTGTCCAGAGGGGCCTGCAATGAAGCTCGGGAAATGAGCTTGCCCTCCTCCACCAGGGCCGAGAATTCAGCATGGGAGTCCTGCAGCAGCAGCTCTGCAAATTGTGCCGTTGCCCCGCATGTATTGTAGTATATGACCAACTTGTGTTAGTTAGCAGCGTCCACGACCAAGGAATCTGGTGAAGGATGGGTATACAAGTGCTCGTAAGCCCCTGGATGGCACAAAATAGCATCTTTCATGGTGCTTAGGCGTAGGGGGCAACGAAGCCGGGGTCTGCCATGAGGTTTTTGTGGTGTCGGCAATGGTCTTTATGAGGGATAGGGCAATATGTGCCTGTGCGGAGGGGGCGAGGATATCCACCATTGGATCTGCATCCTCCACTACCTTCTCCGCATGAATGCCCAGGCCCTGGGCAACCCTCCTCAGCAACTGCTGTAGGACCCTGTTGTCCTCCAGGGCCGGGGCTACCAAAGTACCCACCAGCGCTTCATCTGGAGAGGAGGAGGAAGAGACCCCCGCAAGGAGTGGTTGTGCTCTTCCCTCCACACCCAAAGGGGTCCCGCAGTGCTTGGGGATCCTGGGCTAGAGCTGACAAGAACGGTGTCATGGCCCTTGGTGCCGGAGCTGTATACGTTGGTGCCGAGGCCACCAGTGCCGAAGTTGTTGAAGCCAGAACCAATGGTGTTGGCGCTGTCGGTGCCAAGGACATCAGTGCTGATACCGCTGGAGCTGGCGTAGCCGACACCAGTGCTGCAGGGGTTGGGTTGGTGGCGTTAGGGAGTGATGGAGCTACCCCCGATCCTGCTGATGCCGACAGTGCCAGAGGTGGTATGATAGTGGCTGAGGCCACCGCTGCCACCCGGGAATGCGACCGTTGTCTCCACCCTTGGCCTTGGTGAAAGGCCCAAGGAGTCCAAAAGGGCCACTGTGCCAGGGGCTGCCACTGCATGGGCCACGGTGCTGGGTTAGGGTTCTGGTCTCATGATGATTTCTGGTCCTACCAGATCAATAGGAGTCCAACTCCAAGGTCTCAGAAAAGGAGGACCACGGAGGAGCGGTACTGCGAGGTGCTGAGGGTCTGCGCTGACAGCTCAGGGACCGACGAGGCTGCTGGCCCTGTTCTGGCTCCAGGGAGTGGTGCACCAGGTATGGAGACTGACGGGCCATCATTGTGGGCTTTCCTCTTGATGGTGCCAGGGAAGCAACCAGTGCCAGCGACCTCTCCCATCTAGGCGGGGAGAAAGGTGCCATGAGCTGGGGCAGGTCCCTGCTGAGTCAAACGCCTCCGGGGTTAACGGAAGGTGTAGTTGTCACCTCAGAGAGTGAGAAGGGTCCAGACTCGACCGTGCTTCAACGGGGGCAGGAGTCAATGCAACTGTCTCTGGCAGTGAGGCTGAAGTAGAGTGGCCTGGCTCGGATCTCACAATGGCCAGCTTGCTGGGTCTAGCCGGGGGGAAATGACCCCTCTCTGGCCTCCTCTTCTTCTGCAGCACCGGTGATTGAGACTGGTGTCTACCTGCAGCATGTGTGCCTCAAGTGGAGCCATGATGGTGCTGAGAGTCCTTGTCTTTACTCGGCACCAATCCCCGTGCCGACGGTGCTGGGGTACTGCATACCAAGGAGGAGGTACTTGACGCTGCGTCTGCTGACCCGGGGTCGACTGGGGCTGGAGTGCCGCTTCCATTAGTAGGAGGTTCGGGAGTTGCTATCTTTCCGTGTCCCGGGACGAAATCTACAGCAATCCTTTTGATGGCTCTCCCCTAAACACTTCAAATGCGAAGTGTGAGGATCGCTTCTGGGCATACAATTGCCGCAGACCTCACAGGCTTTGAAGCCCCGGGATAGCGCTGGAGGGGAAACCCCCCCAAAGGAAACTTAAGAACTAAGTAAAGTACCTGCTAACTACTTAACACTAGCTACAGAACTAATGAGAATTATATACAGACTGTCAAATGCAAGACAAGAGCAAGCGGAAGTTCCAGCTATCCGTCGCTGGCGGTAAGAAGGAACTGAGGGGGTGGCAAGTCGATAGGGCCTTATATTGAGTGCCATGATAGCACCACTCAAGGGGGCGCCCAGACCAACCTGATAGATACTGTTAGGGGAAAATCTTCCGGCTGCCGTGCGCACGCGCACGCACGCACCTGATTGGAATTGACATGAACAAGCTCTTGAAGAAGAATATTGGATCATGTCCACTATGACTGCAAGGATCAACTTTCCCATTTGAAAACACTGGAAATTATAGTTTCAAAATCGCTGCTAGATAAATTAACTTTTCTTTAAATAAGAAATTAAACAAGCCGTTCAGTTGTTACACAACTCAACCAATAATATCTGTAAAAAAAAATTTGGCCCCCATTTGGCGCATCTAAAGACAGAGCCCGTGTTCACGCCTTACTGTCTCCATGGCATGCTTTCCTCATCCCCTGAGCTCATGAATGCCCCAGTGAGCATTGCTAATTGTTACTTGTCAAAATCCACAAGGAAAGCTGCACAAGTTGCAGTAACTTGTTCCAGCTTCCCCAACTGTTTAAAATGCAACCCTGTGAGGACTGAAGAACAGCATGGGGCAAATACAGTTGGGTGAGCTCCTAACAGCATGGTTTCTGCAGCAGTCATGCAGTTTAGAGGCTACAAGGAAACTGAGAGGGCTGGGCAGCATGCAAATACAAGGAGTCTGTGCCTTCTGTAGATCTTAGGAAAATCAGGTAAGTGGGGAGAGAGATGGAACCCTTTCTTCTCTTCCCCTTTCACTGACAGAAAAATGAAAATGAAACTTCGTGGTTGAAACTTGCCAAGTTTACGCACATACAGTGCTGTTCCTGCATAAGGGAGAATGGGACCCTCCTATTTTTTCTAAACATACAACAGTTTAGATTTTTGGTCACCCATATTTTCCAATGGGAAAGCTGGCTTCTGCAGTATTCTTCATCGAATTGTCAACATGGATTGATGATACTCTTTACTGTATTTACAAATAACCTTTTAAAATGATTTGTAGTAAATCTACATAACTAAATGTAATAATTAACATTTATTTTACTGTATATTACACAGGCATATTCCTTGGTGTACAGGATTTCCTCTCTAAGGAACAAAATATTCTATCATGTCTATCATGTTAATATTGTATCATGTCTATTATAGCAATCTGTTGCCTTATTTTCCTCTGTGCCTCCTTGCCCTGTGTTCCTTAATATCTACCAGTTGATAACTTCATCACTCAATTTCATTCTGTTTCTCAAATTATTAATATTTCAAATTTTGTTTAGCTCTTCAAAAATCTTGGGCTTTGCGAATGCAAATTTCCTTTTGTTCTTTATAATGAGCCTGTCATTTGAACATTTATTGCCAGGTTTGTGTACATATACTGAAAAGTAAGATTGCCTTCACATGTTTATTGTGTCAACCAGAGAGGCTCCTGTTAACCTTTCTTTGTATATTCATCATGTTCCTATTTAGTTTTTTGTCTATGGAAACACTTCTGCCTTCATATTTTTAAATGACACCACTCTTAACTCTCGACTACCAATATTACAAGAGAGAATTAAACAAATTTGCACACTGCTAAAACTCCCCCCACCTCAAGTAAGGCAAGGATGTTCAGTAGCGATAAGCTAAAATCCCATGCCCATTGCCTCACTCACAACTGAGGAATACATTTTTCTGAACTGATAAGAGGTTTAAAGGGTGGACCTACAAGGTTTGTTTATTTCATTCTTTCAAAGAAATTATTCCACTCCCCTCCATCTTCAGATATTAAGTGTCCTCTCCAACGTTACCCCAATATTAATCCTTCGGACAGATGTTCAGATAAAAATTAATTAACCATGGTTACCCCTTTCTCAGCTGGAATTCCTCAGTAATTAAGCCTCTTGTGGATAAATGCATATAATGATCAATTCTGCCAGTTATTTGAGAAGAGTTCAAATATCTTTAAAATTGTGACCAAAATAATAATCTCAGGCTAATACTATATTAGCTTTATGCAAATAACAGATTTTTTTAACCAGTTATTATTACATGTTTCTTAGGGCTGAATTACACACAAACTTGCACCTAAATAACTAAATCAGTTTTAATTCACACCTTTTATCATTTAAGTGAGTCTGTATATGGACACTCTTATTTAAATGTGCTTAATTGAAAAAAACCACTTTGATTCCAAAATGCAAGTGCCAACACACACAGTTTTGCACCAAAACAACAAATTAAAACTAATGTAGTTATTTCTATTAACCAGTGGCAAGTGTGTGTGTATGTATATTTTATATTTCAAAATCCTAAACTAAAGCAATTTAAGAGCTCATCCTCAAAACATTTAAACGTTACTGGCTATGGAGCAAAAGTAAAGGAATTACCAGTATCTGACTGACCATTTCCCAAAAAACAATTCTCGGTTTCTACCTAGGAAGGTCGCTTGTAAATATACATCCATGTTCAGCACAGTGCAGAGATGACATGATATTTTAAAAACAAACATAAAATTCTAGGATCTTCAATACTCTTGCTTCCTTAGGACACTGGATTTTTTTTTTTTTTTTTTTTTTTTTTTTTAAAAGCACAGACTTTTATTTGCCCAAAGAATGCCAATAATTTTATTCAACGTTAAAAAAGGAAAATCTTCCAGGAATAGGAAAGGGCAGCAATATTAATCTATTAACTGGCATTATTATTTTAACCGCTTCCACCATTCTCTGCCATGACAAATAATTCCATTGCTGTTTTCCTTATGACTTTATAGCGATCATTCTCCATTTTAAATATAAGAACTGTTGCCAGATTCCTAAATATTAATCCACTCCACTGAATAACTATTCACTATACAGCACTATCCTTTTGAGCATATAGGCCCCAATCCTGAAAGATTTAAGCATGTGCTTAACTTCAGTGGAACTATTCAGAGTACATAAAGTTAAGAATATGTGTGAATCTTTTGAGGATTAGAGCTTTACTGACTTGAATCCAATCCCCAAAGTAATGTCAGTGGAAAGTCAGAGAAAGCACCAACAAAGAATGGCCAAACCTCCTAAAAAACCCAATTTGTACATTGCAGTTTATTGAACCATCTTTTGTCTTTTATTGTAGAAACAATATTCACAGTGGTAGAATATACTCACAACGGCTGCTGTGGTTATCCAACATCTCACCTTGCTTCAGCATTTAATCACCTAAAAAACCTGTTTATTGCTAGTAACTGAGCTTCATAATTACATTTTCACCACTAATAACACTATCTTTCCTAAAACCTGTATATTTCTGTGTCAAGTTTTAAAACAGGATCTTAACCATAGACATCACTATCAGCTCAGTCTATGATTTATTTTTGCAGTTGCTTATCTATAGGGAACAGAAGAACACTATAAAAACATGCTATTAAAATATTTTAAGAAATTTTCTTATATTGGCACACCCAGTAATCCAGGTAAGATCTGTCAAACACTTTTGAAGAATTAGTATAACCTTTTGCTTTGTGCTCTCTACAGCTACTAATCTAACCTGGTGGCAGTGATCAACTGTATTAAAACAGCCTGTGTAAAATGTTCAAAAGCACCTATGTGGTTTAGAAGCTTAAGTCCCACTTTCAAAAGTGATTTAGGCACTTAAGAGGCTATGGGCTTGTCTAAATGAACAATTAGTTCATGGCAGGCTGAGGTGTAAATCTACCCCACATGAGCTTGCCATGCACTAAGTGTCCATGTAGACCCTGCTACCAAATACTAACAGTTCCCTAGTGTGCTTTGATGTAACCTGCTTTGAAGTAGGAAGGGTTTAGCACAAATCCCACTGATTTACAATAGGTCGCGTGCTGCTAAATCACTATGGCACTTTTGAAAATCTCCCCCCTATCTAATTAGCTATTCTGAAATTGCTTTACATAAAGACAAATACAGGTAGGTGAAGATTGTACAATGATTAAATCAGAACACTTAACCTTGGTGTCACAAATGTGCTTGCTTTTCAAGCTAGAATGTCCATACCTCTTTGTATCTGCTCAGTACAAAATATAATTTGAAGTCTCTCCACATTTTACTTGTGGCAAGTTTGACATGCCATTCACAGACTTGCAAGACTGCCTGTGGTCTATTTTCAAGAAAGCACATGACAATGTTGTGGTTTACATACGGTTAGTAGGCAACACACTGTTTCTAACTAAAATGGTCTCTCTCTCCCCACCATCTCATCCTGAATAGGGACCCAATGATGATAATCATTTTAGCCACTTAAAAAGTCAATATTATACATTAGATCCCATTATAGTACATTAAAACATGATAAACTCCCAAATAAAATTTCTGTATAAAAATCGCACAGTGAAATAGTATGATTCAAGCAACATTAAAACAAGATCGAGGAAACTTAGCTTTGAATTTTTACTTCTAAATAATTTAAAACAGATTACTGTATAAATCTAAGGCTAACAACGTTAGTTGCAAATATCTCTTTTCCAAGGCCCAATTCTGTAAGCTGCTGCATGACCTCTGTTCCTACTGAAGTTATTATGGGTGCAAGGTTAAGTCACAGGGAGTTCCAGTGATATTACTTGCAGAGTAACGCACTACTCATAAGTAAGGATGGCAGAATTGGACATATAGGAAATATATAACTTTTCAAGCTCAGGAAGTTAGTTCTTTCTATTGCACATTGCAGGGTGGAGTATGTTAATATAGAGGGGCTTTCATTTTTCACTTTCTGTTATCTACAAAACAAGTTGGCTAAAGGGCGTCAACAATGAACAGAAGAGAAAGCAGATGAATTAAGATAACTAACGTCATTAGAGCATTGCAGCAATGATTATGGTTGGTATTACAGTTTTAGTATAAGTCCCTGTTTACAGACATTTAAGTTTCTGAAGAAACACGATCTGGTCCAACCTCTACCACATCTGTTCTTAGTTTAAAAATGACTTTTTGTATGTAGAAAAACGGTAAGTTATTGAGCGTGGTGCAGGAATTACTGGGTGAAATTCAATGGCCTGTGTTTTGCAAGTCAGAGTAGGTGATAATAATAGTCCTTTATGGGCTTAAAGTCTATGAAATAAAACTCAATTCAGCCATTTTTAAGTTATCAGAGTATTTCAAAACCAATCAAAACAAAAATACCCCAAGATTTTTCATGCTTTAAGAGATTTTAACTGCATTTTTGTGTGCTCAGATTTCAGACAGATGGGTTATTTTAAAAAAATCTCATCACAGAGTGATTGTTCCACAAGAGCAGAAGAGTTGAACTGACTAGACTCTTCTCTTCTTGTTAGTACAACATCAGCACCGTCTGAAGGAGCAGTAGAAGTGTGAATTCCCTTAGTGGAGGAATGTCTAAAAACATATAGTGGTGTGAGAAAATGTGAGATGCCCATAAACTTTTGCCAATTTAAAACTGTTGTATTTTTAAGGGTAGGGAGGAAATGCAAAACGTAGACCTAGAGGTTGTGGAGGAGGGGAGAGAGGGAGTTTAAAAAAAGAAGGGGGGGGGGCTGCCACTGAGTAATGGGGAAAAAATTATTTCCATCAGAAACAACAGCTCTTGCCAGGTTACAGACAAGAAGCACTATCTCCAGAATAACTGATACAAGTATCAAGACATGGCATAAGCCATAAATAAGGACAAGTCACATGCACAAAGTTACCAAAAGAAAGAAATAATGGAAAGAATAGCATACTTAAGATTATCACCACATTCACCTTAAATGTGGGGGGAAGGAGGGAAAGCTTTGGATTTAAATCTGAATTGATATTTAATAATAAACGTATAATAGACACAAGAAAAAAAAACGTTGGTACCATTAAATGGCGAAATAAAAATGAAAACAACCAAGCAAGACAACAATTGTTTCCTGCAGTTTCTAGCATTCACATAATCCAGCTACTAATTTTATCTCACTAAGGGTTATTTTCACATCAAGAAGCAGTGTGTATGGCTGATGGCACGCATACTTAAATGTCAAAAAATGCCTATGAAACTTGACCTTTTAGCTTTATATTTATTTGCTGAAAAATACTCAACATTAAACACAGGAAGCTCTAAAGATGTGACAAAGCAGGGTCTCTAGAAAATATAAGGTAAAATGAAGTTCTTAAGTCTAAATCTGACCAAAAATACCAGAAAACTGATTACGAAAACAAGATGTCAGAGATATTCATGAAGGAATCAATCATGAGCACCTTCACCTCTCATGGAAGGACCCGAAGTATGTAACCAGGCTACGTATTCAGAGTAACACAACAATCAAGGCTGGGAAACAGAATCCTGAGCACAAACATGTAACGGATGTTTGCTGGATATACAGCTGCTAATACAACACATGGAGGAGTAGAATACCCAACTCTCCATGCACTCAGAGTAATCTGCTAGATAGATCAAGATGGTGGTTTGGCTAGATTGTGATCCCATTTGCCACAGATACCCCTCTGACAATCGCTTGGGCTACTTACATATAGCCTCTGCCTGCATTCCTGCAGGCTACCTCCACCGAGCTCTGCAGCATACCAAGTTGCCATGCTTGGGCACTCTGCTTCCTAATGCTGTATGTTCTCAAACCAGAGCAGTTCTGCTGTTTCTTAAGCTTTCCACTGCTGTGGGGAGGATCAGGATTTCAACATGTTTCCAAACATAACTTTGAATAACAACAAAATAATAGAATATTATTACTTATTATTATTATTTTACTTGGTTAAACACAACAGGATTTGGCTCAGAGTTAACCAGCAAGGATATTTTTGCTTTTCTTATTTCCTTCCCTCTTCTATCATTAAGTTAGAACGGAGCATCACACAGGAAATGTGGTAACCTTTCATCAAATGTTGGGTTTTATGAAAGTGTGGCATCATATTTACCCAAAATACTTTAAAAACCAATCTTGCTGTTCACCAACCACAGGAACATACCCTATAATGAATTCACATGTACAACTCCCAATGACTTTCACTGAAGTTTATTTAACATGCAGATTGATGGCAGCATGCAGCCCGCAGCCTCAAAAACTGATGATTAGTGCCTTTGACCTTGCAGTTCTAAGTGACAATATAGATTTTGATATTCAGACAATAGAATACTGGACAGAAAAACAGTAAACATCTAAACTGCTTTGGGCAAAATGACCGGTTCACTTCCTAGAACAATGTTTATTCTTCTGCATATAAATTAAAAGGCTAATAGATGGAAAGCAAATGAGGAAATTAAACAGTGCTTGCAGATGATAGAACAATGAGAAATATGAGGAAAAAAATGTCCTCTATAGGAAAACTGCCAAGACCACCAGTATTTCTGGAAATAGTATCCATTAAAGATTTCTTTTCTAAATTTAAACAGGGAATTTCAACAAAGCACATGTGGTATTAGCACAGAATGAATACTGGACCCAGATATCATCACAGCAAAAATATATAAACATCTTTCATATTTTGAAAATGAATATGTTTTTAAAAAAATGAGAGACTTACTTGAGCTCACTATGAAAACCATCATATCTTAGTCATACTACCTCCCTGTTGATGCCACATTTAATAACAAATGCCAACAAGATCACCATCAGCAGCAATAAGCTTCAAAATGCCAGAAGTTTTAAATAAATTTTGTATTAATGTGTTTCCTGCCTTGGATACTGAAGTTCTCTATCCATATAACAGGTACAACCCTGACGAGAGTAGTGTAACCTTCCATACATCATCCACAAATGTGCTTCAGCCCTAACCTGGAAAGAACACTTTAAGAGCAAGAATGTCGTTCATTTTCATGTTGATTCAAATTCTTGGCTTCTCTGTGTGTGGATCTGTTTTCAGGACAGAGACCTAATTTGTCCTCAAATATATAATAATTGGCCTCTGCGATCATGGTCTCTTAACTCTATTGACTCTCAGCTTTGGAATTCACTTCCCTTGGTATGAAATAACCAGAATTTGCTCATGTTAGAAAATGCTGCAAATTTCATCAGTTTCCTCTGCCTTTTAGCCAAGGGGAGGTGAATCTAGGCTGGTAATATTTCGGTGTGAGCTATTTTATGTTTTAAAAATCCTTTTTGTTAGCCTTGTTTTGCTATGCTGGATTAGCTGCAAAGTTTGCTGATTATTTTTGTATAGATTTTGCTTTAAAATTTGTTACAAGAACTAGGAGTTTAGTATTTGGGCTTTTAATTTACATATAATTCAAAAGAAATAAGATACAAAGGCCTGAACAACCAGAAATAAAATCTGAGTAGAAATAAGTGACTTGTTTTTATAGAAGGAGAACCAAGAGCAAACAAGAATAAGCTTGTAAGGCTGACCAAAGAGATAAGGAATAAACTAGCAAACAATGAAACAAAAAGCAACAAAAACAGTTGTATTCAGCTGTTAAGGCAACTAAAAGTTCAAATACGATGATGCAAACCACAGGAAAAAAGAAATCTAAGAGTACTGTCTCAAGTTGTTATGGCAACTGAAATCTCAGCACAGCAACCAAATGAACACTATCCACAAGTTTTATTTCCTGCGCATCCAGATCTTTGTGAAATAGTATACTATAATGAACTTAGATCAAAATAATATTTTATGAAAACACAAAGCTAGACCTACCCAGCTTATCCTATGATTTATCATCATGTTGCATCACATAAAACATTAAAATAAGGCAAAAACAAAACACAGGAAATTTTAAGACAGCAAGAAGGAAAACCATTTTAGAAGTTGTGCTCCATGTTTCTCTTTTAGATGCATCTTCCTTCTCTTTCAAACTATACTAAGATGCCTCTATTGCTATTAGAAATTTATCCCATCCATATTATTTTGTATATATTTGACTTCAGTCCCTTTTGTGCCTGTCCTTTCTTTATGAAACCTTTTCTTGTATTTAAACATCTCCAAATATGCTTGAGGCATTTAATGACCTCAGGATTTTCTTTTTCTTTTAGCTATGTCCCCTTCTAAAATCAAGTCAACTTTACACAGCAGCACTCTAAGCTAAAGGAAAGAATTACAATTTAGCACATACGTATCCTGGCACTGATCTATTCTCAAATTCAAATTATAAAGGAACAATGGACAACTTCTCCTTAAGTATATGGAAAAAGCTATAATCTGCAGAAGTTTACTACAAAAGTGAACAGAACATGTTAATACTTAGCACGCTATGTTGGGAGGGAAAAAATCTCACCGCAGTAAAACAACGTGTGGCTACAATCACTGAACCTTGTTGAGGAAGGTACAGAGCACGGCATTACTGTATACATGGCAGCCTGTTCAGTAGGGAGCCAAGACATTCATAGCGATACAGCAAGCTTATTTGAGACCATTACAGTCACAGATGAAGCCTTCACTCCGTTTGCAGCTGTCCCTCTGTATGCTTAGGAATCTACTGAAATGTACATATCATCCCACACTTAGGTGTTAATATATTTGTATAATAAATTACTGCTACCCATTTTTTTCTGTAGTAAATTGAAATATGTCCAAAACAACACTCCAGATTTAAACACCCTTTAAGCACTTGAGACAAAAAAAAAAAAAAATTATTTAAAAAAAATTTTTCGGAGAAGGGAGAAACTATACTGGACTACTGTCTGGAAAACTGTTTAATATATAAAGGCACAGTTCTGCCCTCAGATATACTTGAAGTACAATTGTCTTCTATTACAGTTACACTGATGTAATTTAGAGTGAAACTGGGCTATAACCTACTGTCTGTAATTTCCAATATGTAATGCTGTATAAGTTCTAGTGAATGGGTGAGGTGAATTCCCCCTTTTCCCTGCCACTGCTGAATCCCATCTTAAGAATAAGTAATCAGGACACTAGAATTTTGGTAGGAATTCTGTAAAATTAAGTAGCATTCAATTAGCAGAAAATATGCATGAGAACATATTTTAACCAATTTTCCAGTGCCATAATTCTGTCTACGTGCATAACTGCCAAGAAATCAAGGTCCTCTGTTAACTGAAAGACCCCTTTAAAGGATTCTAGCCTTTGACCCTTTAACCAAAAACAACTTTAAAATGTGTATTGGAAATGTTCCAGTCAAAACTTTTAAAAGATGTCTGTCTAGATATAGTATTAATTGGGCAGAGAGATAAACCCATATACTGCAGACGAGAAAGAGAGAGACTATTAGGTTTTATATTTAACTGGGTCTGGAATAAACCAGAAATAGTACTTGAGGGCACCACAATTTCTATTCTTAAGGGTAGAAGTTTGCTTTTGAAAACACACTGATCCTCTGGTAGTTTATGATTTAAATTATGTGGTCATTGCCTCTGGTAGAGAGAGGAAAACTATCAGTATCCATTGATCCTGCAGTTTTGTAAATGATGAAATGTCTAAGAGCGGGCTGACACAACACCGGCCTCTGTCAAGTTGACATGAGTTGGAGACAGCAAGATAAGAGTGAACTTAAAACATCACAGACCTATAAAATAGCCTGGAAGGCAGAAGTTGCCAGTGCTGCTATCATGCAAAAGCAAAATGTAGAAGCCATATCTGTAGTCACTGAAATTATCTTCTTTGACTTAGCTTCTGTTCTTTCCATACTTGAAAAATGCTTGTTGAAATCTTCTTTACAAATTTCAGAGCTTCAAAACCTAAACAGGCTGACCAAATAATAGCTGCGTTTATAACCTGAAATATCTCTGCCTCTAAAAAAAATTCTCCAAGAAGAAACATGCTTTCGGAAATAAAATACTGTTAAAAAAATGACATGCTAAATTTGGTACAACTGTGGGCCTGGACCACTTAATTACTTTATGTGCATAAATGCCACACATTAATTCTTGCATCTATACCACATACCTTGTTTGGGAGGAAGTCAGATTTTTGGCTTAGCTGTCTAGATGGCTGAGGAAACTCAGGCTTGTGATCATGTGGCTGAGCTAAAGGAGAAACCACCTATACCTCATTACACCTAACCAAGGGTGAAAATCCTGGTCTCAATGAGGTCAATGGGAATTTTGCCATTGATTTCAATGGGACCAGAATTTCCTTCCAGGTATGTTAGTGAGGGAAGACTTTAAACCTGGACTACTCTGAGCAGAGACAAAGAGTTTTTGGTACAATCTGCATAACATACTCCCTCCCCACCCCCTTTTACAATGCAGTATTTTTCTGGTTTGATGATGAAAGACTTGTAGAATCTACAGTTCTTAATGTAGGTTTTAGTTTTAGTTTTGGTAAGCCAACATGATGCCTGCCAATCTGTAACACTTTTAGCAGTAACAGGCATTTATAGTTCTATGCTAGTTAGAAATGTTAAGTTGGTTTGCTATCCTCATCTTTTCTCTTATACAATACACACAGAACATATGACATTTAGCCCTTGTCTTCATGGGAAAGATTTTTCATACATTTCTCTACTATAACAAGCAGAATAGCTATAGTAAAAGAGTGGGTTCACCTTGCCTTGTTTATTCTAGGTTAAGCTACTTCCATTGAGTTATTGTGTCCACACAGCTCTGTGCTTTTTCAGAATAACGAAGCATACTGGGCAGATATCCCCTGATGCAACGTTCCACCACTAGGCGCTAGTAGCTACACACTCTGGTCTTTCTAAAATTGTGGAGTGTCTACCAAAACCTACTTGAATTTTGCACTTGCTCTCAAACCACGATTCCTCTCCTAGAGCAACGTAATGCCTCCCTGCAGCACCTCATAATTCATCTGTTTTTTGTGACCCAGCACCATTTTTGAACTGCTATCAGGCAGCAACAGGAACACTGCTAAGTGCCACAAGTCCTACTTCTTGTTCAGCCAATCGCTAAGAGAAACAAGTTTTTTTACATTTATAGGAGATAACGCTGTCCTCTTCTTATTTACGTCCCCAGAAAGTGAGAACAGGCATTTGCATGGCACTTTTGTAGCTGCCAGATATGCTAAACATTCGTATGTCCCTTCATGCTTTGGCCACCATTCCAGAGGACACGCGTCCATGCTGATGATGCTCATTAAAAAAATAATGCTTTAATTAAACTTGTGACTGAACTCCTCGGGGGGAGAACTGTATGATCCCTGCTCTGTTTTACCCGCATTCTGCCATATATTTCATGTTCTAGCAGTCTCGGATGATGACCCAGCATGTTATTCATTTTAGGAACACTTTTGCGGCAGATTTGACAAAACGCAAAGAAGGTACCAATGTGAGATTTCTAAAGATAGCTACAGCACTCGACCCAAGGTTTAAGAATCTCAAGTACCTTCCAACATCTGAGAGGGATGAGGTGTGGAGGATGCTTTCAGAATTCTTAAAAGAGCAACACTGCGATGCGGAAACTACAGAACACGATCGACCAAAAAAGAAAATCAACCTTTTGCTGGTGGCATCTGACCCAGATAATGAAAATGAACGTATTGGTCTGCACTGCTTTGTATTGTTATCGAGCAGAACCCATCATCAGCTGGACACATGTCCCCTGGAATGGTGGTTGAAGCATGAAGGGACATACGACTCTTTAGTGCATCTGGCACGTAAATATCTTGTGACACCGGCTACAACTGTGCCATGAGGACGCCTGTTCTCACTTTCAGGTGACATTGTAAACAAGAAGCAGGCATTATCAACTCCTGCAAATGTAAACAAACTTTTTTGAGTGTTTGGCTGAACAAGAAGTAGGACTGAGTGGACTTGAAGGATCTAAAATTTTACATTGTTTTATTTTTGAATGCATTTTTTGTACATAATTCTACATTTGTCAGTTCAACTTTCATGACAAAGAGATTGTACGATAGTACACCTCTACCCAGATATAACGCGACCCGATATAACACGAATTTGGATATAACGTGGTAAAGCAGCATTCGGAGGGGTGGGGGAGGCGAGATTGCGCAGATCAAAGCAAGTTCAATATAACGTGGTTTCACCTATAACACGGTAAGATTTTTTGGCTCCCAAGGACAGCGTTATATCGGGGTAGAGGTGTACTTGTATTAGGTGAACTGAAAAATACTATTTCTTTTTTTTTTTTTTACAGTGCAAATACTTGCAATAAAAAATTATAAAGTGAGTACGGTACACTTTGTATTGTGCTGTAATAGAAATCAGTATATTTGAAAATGTAGAGAACATCCAAAAACATTTAAATAAATGTTCTATTAATCGAGATGAATTTTTTTAATCGCACGATTATTCACAATTTTTTAATTGCTTGACATCCCTAGTAATAATCTGATAAAGGCTAACCTATTTTATGGAATGGGATAGAGAACTAAAACCAGTTTCGTTAGGTTCCATGGGTCCATTAATACTATGGACAATGCATTTTTCTGTTTAATAACACAGTATTTAGTACACAAGGAAATTAACGTGTAAGATCATTGGTTCTCAAGTATAGAAAATGACCTATATCCAATATTTCTGAAGGATGTAAATCCTCCATCACCCCCATACACGTAATGCATATGCCAATTATGAAATACAATATGTGGATGGGAAAGAGTGCTTTCTGGAACCCTGCAGTGCTTATTTTACTCCCTGGAGCATGAGAGTAGATTACCCTTATCTTACCATACATAATTACAAAGGATATTAGTAATAAAATTATCCCATCCTTTTTTAAATTCAGTCACAGCAGTAATTATCTATGATCTCCTGCAAAAATGAATTTCGCAGTGACTATACATTACACAGAAAGGCATTTTGTTTTATTCTTTTTAAGTTTACCTGTCATTAATTTCACTAAGTGAGCTCTTACTGGTATCATCTTATTAACAGGCTTAAATAGAATTTTAAAGTCTAAGGGTTTGGGATTTCTTAAACAGACTGATATCCCAATGAAAAGAGTACTATTACTCAATAGGAAGATAAATATTAAAGGAGCTTATGACTGAAACAATTAGAAGAGGTTTTAGTAATAATAATAATTACTAAGGAGAAAGTGTATTTTTTCAGCACAAATCCATTAGGTCTGATCCTACACAGGTTGGGTCTGTTCCAAGTGGATATGGAAAAACATGGTGAGGTCATGAGATTCAGAGCCTGGGCCAACTAATAGCTTTCATGAAGGCCTTGGGCCAAAATTTGCTCTCATATACAACTGGTATTAGTCCAGTGTAACTCTACTGAAGTCAGTGGATTTACACCAGTATCAATGAGCAGAATCTGGCCCCTTATTTCTCCTTTTGCACCATGGAGCCTCCCCTCTTCTTTAAATAGCACAGCAAGATTTGCTTTTAAGACAGGAAAATGGAACATAGGAAAACACATTATGTCAACAGCTTGTTCCTGAACTACACAGGACTTCATAGTCATTTAATGAACTAGGCTGTGAGAATAAACAGGACAACATAATTAGGCTGCTATCGATGCTTCAGCTTGATCTCTTTAGATCAGGGGTGGGCAAAGTACGACCCGCGGGCCGTTTTAATCCAGTCCTTGAACTCTTGCTGGGCAGCGGGGTCTGGGGCTTGCCCCACTCCGGCACTCCAGCTGGGGAGTAGGGTCGGAGGCCACTCCACGTGGCTCCCAGAAGCAGCGGCATGTCCCCCCTCCGGCTCCTACGCGTATGGGCAGCCAGGCTCCGCTCCGCACACCGCCCCACAGCTCCCAGCGGCCAGGGACCACCAATTTCAGAAAGGGGAACTACACAAAAATGAGGTGGTTAGTTAAACAGAAATTAAAGAGTACTGCACCAAAAGTGAAATCTCTGCAAGCTGTGTGAAACTTTTTAAAGACACCATAATAGAGACTCAAATGTATACCCCAAATTAAAAAACACAGTAAGAGAACAAAAAAAAAAAAAAAGAACCGCCGTGGCTAAACAACAAAATAAAAAGCAATGAGAGGCAAAAAGGCATCCTTTAAAAAGTGGAAGTTAAATCCTTCTGAGGAAAATAGAAAGGAGCATAAACACTGGCAAATGAAGTGTAAAAATACAATTAGGAAGGCCAAAAAATAATTTGAGGAAAAGTTAGCCAAAGACTCAAAAAGTAATTGCAATTTTTTTTTTTTTTTTAAGGACATCAGAAGCAGGAAGCCTGCTAAACAACCGGTGGGGCCACTGGACGATCGAGATGCTAAAGGAGCACTCAAGGACGAAAAGGGCATTGCGGAGAAACTTAAATGAATTCTTTGCATAGGTCTTCATGGCTGAGGATGTGAGGGAGATTCCCAAACCTGAGCCATTCTTCTTAGGTGACAAATCTGAGGAACTGTCCCAAATTGAGATATCAGAAGAGGTTTTGGAACAAATTGATAAATTAAACAGTAATAAGTCACCAGGACTAGATAGTATTCACCCAAGAGTTCTGAAGGAACTCAAATGTGAAATTGCAGAACTACTAATGGTAGTCTGTGACCTATCGTTTAAATCAGCTTCTGTACCAGATGACTGGAGGATAGCTAATGTGACACCAAATTTTAAAAAGGGCTCCAGAGGTGATCCCGGCAATTACAGGCCTGTAAACCCAACTTCAGTACCCGGCAAACTGGTTGAAATATAAGAACAATATTGTCAGACATGTAGAGGAACATAATTTGTTGAGGAAGAGTCAATATGGTTTTAATAAAGGGAAATCATGCCTCGCCAATCTACTAGAATTCTTTGAGGGGGTCAACAAGCATGTGGACCAAGGGGATCCACTGGATATAGTGTACTTAGATTTCTGTACTTAGTGTACAGAAAGCCTTTGACAAGGTCCCTCACCAAAGGCTCTAGGCAAAATAAGCTGTCATGGGAGAAGAGGGAAGATCCTCTCATGGATTGGTAACTGTTTAGGAAACAAAGGATAGGAATAAATGGTCAGTTTTCAGAATGGAGAGAGGTAAATAGTGGTGTCCCCCAAGGGTCTGTTCTGGGACCAGTCCTCTTCAACATATTCATAAATTATCTGGAAAAAGGGGTAAACAGTGAGGTGGCAAAATTTGCAAATGATACAAAACAACTCAAGATAGTTAAGACCCAGGCAGACTGTGAAGAGCTACAAAAGGATCTCTAAAAACTGGGTGACTGGGCAACAAAATGGCAGATGAAATTTAATGTTGATAAATGCAAAGTAATGCACATTGGAAAGCATAATCCCAACTACACATATAAAATGATGGGGTCTAAATTAGCTGTTACTACTCAAGAAAGAGATCTTGAAGTCATTGTGGATAGCTCTCTGAAAACATCCACTCACTGTGCAGGGGCAGTCAAAAAAACGAACAGAATGCTGGGAATAATTAAGAAAGGGATAGATAATAGGACAGAAAATATCATGTTGCCTTTATATAAATCCATGGTACGCCCACATCTTGAATACTGTGTGCAGATGTGGTCACCCCATCTCAAAAAAGATATATTGGAATTGGAAAAGGTTCAGAAAACGGCAACAAAAATGATTAGGGGTAAGGGATGGCTTCCGTATGAGGAGAGATTAATAAGACTGGAACTTTCAGCTTGGAAAAGAGTCGGCTAAGATTGAGGTCTATAAAATCATGACTGGATAAGGAAGTGTTGTTTACTACTTCTCATAATTCAAGAACTAGGGGTCACCAAATGAAATTAATAGGCAGCAGGTTTAAAACAAATAAAAGGAAGTATTTCTTCACACAATGCACAGTCAACCTCTGGAACTCCTTGCCAGAGGATGCTGTGAAGGCAAAGACCATAACAGGGTTCAAAAAAGAACTAGATAAATTCATGGAGGATAGATCCATCAATGGCTATTAGCCAGGATGGGCAGGAATGGTGACCGTAACCTCTGTTTGCCAGAAGCTTGGAATGAGAGACAGGATGAATCACTTGATGATTACTTGTTCTGTTCATTCCCTCTGGGGCATCTGGCACTGGCCACTGTCGGAAGACAGGATACTGGGCTAGATGGACCTTTCGTCCAGTAGGGCCGTTCTTATGTAAATACAAATATATTCATAATATTGTAAATGTGTAATGAACACTGTTCTTTGCTTGAATCATCTACAGAGCCTGCAACCCAAACGTTTTGCCACTATGTAAAATGTGATTATTAGGGCACTACCAAATTCAAAGCCGTGAAAAACGCATCATGGACAGTGAAATCTGATCTCTCCTGTGACATCTGGTGCCCAGCCGGGGGCTCCTTCCCTGCGCAGAGTTCCAGCTGCTAGTTCTGGTGGGGATGGGGAGAGACAAGACTTCCTCGTCTCCAGTAGAGACTGCTTCCAGGGCAAGTCAGACCCTCCTCTGGCTGCAGGAAGCTCGGCAACTCCAGCTGTCAGCCGCCTCTCCCCCCCCCCCGCCCCCTTTGGGCAGGAGACCGTTGGGAAAACCAGACATATGGTAATCCATCCCCCCCATCCTCTGTGACCCTCACTTCTGCGCTGCTGCTAATGGTGGCACTGGCTTTAGAGCTGGACACCCGGCCAGCAGCCTTCCTCTCCGACTGCCCAGCTCTGAAGGCAGCACCTCTGCCAGCAGCGCAGAAGTAAGGGTGGCAATCCCATGACCTCCTTACAATAGCCTTGTGACCCTCCCCCGACCACCTTTTGGGTCGGGACCACCAGTTACCAATACTGTGAAATGTCAGATGTAAACATCTGAAAACGTGAAACTGACTGATTTTAAAGCCTCCTGGTCATGAAACTGAACAAAATGGAACTTGAATTTGGTAGGGCACTAGTGATTACCCACTGTGAAAGTAACTTTAAACAAAAATGAAATTAGCCAGTCTGTTTTCATTGGCTAGTTGAGCGAAATACATAATTTTCCTAAGTGATTCTAAATGCATAACCTGCGTAAACAAACTAACTAGTGAAATTCTTATAATTATTCAGTTTTCATAAACCCTATTGTTATTAGAGACAAGGTGGGTGAGTAGTTACCATTTACGATAAACAATCTGTTCCACCTTGTGTTAGCAGTGATGCTCTAAATAGGTTTCCCAGACCTGCAGAGTTCTGTGTAAGATTGAAAGTGTCTCTCTCTTACCAACAGAAGCCGGTCTGATAAAAGATATTACCTCACCCACCTTGTCTCTCTAATATCCTGAGACAACATGGCTACAATACTGCATACTACATTGCTATTAACAGATGAAAGGACATTTTAAAAAGTCCTTTTAATTAATTGGGGCAACTCAACCAAATATTGATGTGAGACTGTTTTCTGAAGTGCAACACTTTGTTTTAAAGGTTTTTGTTGTCAGGACCTACATTTAAAGTCAGCAGCAGATCGAAGTCTAAAGCCTCCATTCCATTAGCACAGACCTCTGCATTCAGGTGGGTATGCAGTAGTAGAGCCTGATGCAGGACTGGAACCATTGTGAAGATATCAATAATTATTCTAAACATTCCTCCTCAGCAAATCGGATTTCTCTTATTAAAGGAGTGGGGGAAACAATGCCACCTCACCACATAAGTGATTCTGACTATTAGAGGGCATAATAAATATTACTGTACTATGTAACTGCATTTTATGTAGGGATGTTGTTGACCACGATTAACTGCAGGTTAAAAATCTGCAGTCCTATAAAATACAATTTGAATTGTTTGTTATATGTTTGTTATAATAAGTGGCTGCATAATCATCTTTTACCTCAAGAATGAATTTCAAGTAGATCACCTAATTTTTTTTAATAGTAGTTTAATCAATATACACTTACTGCCTCTCATACACTTTGTATTACTGTAATGTCTTTGAGTCTTTAATGTATTTGGTTGCTCCTCAATTTTCTCTTGCAGTTTAGACCAATCCCGAACTGAAATTGCTAACTGAGGAAGTGTGTGCAAGGCTGCAGGAACCGCAGAAAATTTATTTTGATGGCTTACACAATACAAAAACTACTATTTTTTAATGATCCATACTCTAAAGCTGGATACTATTAAATCTTGTTTGCAGTTTTCCTGCTTAAGATGGAGTGACTGAAGATCTTACTGAGATAGGGAGATAAAAAGTGATGAATCTGATATAATTTATAAATCTGCGGGGGAGATACCAAAATCTTGACACCCCTTAAATAGCTAACCCCAGCTCATCAGAAAGGTCCCACATCCTCTCCCTTTTCCAGACCTGGTGACCAAAGCACCAGGCTGCCAGGTGACTTGCACACTGAGGTCCAGCACACACACCAGTACCTCAACCACCATTGCTCTAAGCATTACGCTTCCCCGGCTGCCTGGCTCCTTTGCACTGAAACCTGGACAGCGGATATCTTCTTGGGGTTGGACATCGCAACCTGCCTGCTCCTGCCACGGACAGTACTGTGACTCCGGCCTGAGCTGGTTCTCGTGGCAGGCCATTCCTCCGGCATGCAGTCCGGAGACCGTAGCACCCAACACACCCACCAGTTTGCGGGCCCTGCACCATGAAGCCGCCCCTATCAAAAGGTCTCGAGGCACAGCTGCTCCCCGCTTCGCCCCAGAGCCCACTGCTCCGCCTCTAGGTGCTACCTGCTGTATCCACCCTCTTCACTGTGGGGCGGAGGCCATATACCCAGTGGCCAGGCACCTGAGCTGCATTGCCCCATGCTCCTGGGCGGGACTGCGCCCCCTACCTGCTACAGCCGTGCACAGGGTGACCCTGCTGGGTCTGCCTATGCCTGATGCTGCACTTGTTGCTGGGGGGAGAGTGGAGAAACACCAACCTGCACCAGGGTTAGCCCAGGGTACAGCCCCCCCCATGGCGTTGCCCCCCTGCCCCGGGTACAACCCTCCCATGGCACTGCCCGCTCCCCCGGCCCCAGATACAGCCCCCCCCCCGCGGCGCTGCTCCCCCCCGATACAGCCCCCCACGGTACTGCTACCCCCAGGTACAGCCCCCTCCTCGTGCTGCTCCCCCATGACGCAGCTCCCCCCGGGTACAGCCCCCCCCGCCATGGCGCTGCCGCCCCCCCGCCCCGGGCACAGCCCCCCTCCCCCCATGGCGCTGCCGCCCCCACGCCCCGGGCACAGCCATGGGGCTGGGGAAAGAGACCAGCGGCTGCTGTCTCTGTTAGCAGCTGGTGCCTGTTGCTTTTGGGCGCGGCTGCCCTGTCCCCGAGGCGGGGAAGGTGAAACTGACCCGCTCCTCTGGCTGCCGGTGTCTGTGCCGGGCTCCCGCAGCTTCCGCGTCCCCATCGCACCCGCAGTCTCCGGGCAGCAGCAGCCCCGCCATGGAGCCCATTCCTCTCCGACACCAGCGCCCCCTGCTCCCGGGGGCAGCCTGGCCCACAGCGCCGCCGCCTCTGCCCGGGCGGGGGGCGAGCCCCAGCGCGCTGCTCCGCCGCACAATGCCCGCCGCGGCCGCCGCCTGGCAGGGCGGGTCTGTGCGGTCACGGGGTCTGGGGGAGGTGGCGAGCGCCAGCACGGGGTGGGGAAGGGCGTGGGGATGGGACCCGTGGGGCTGGCTGGCTGCGTGAGGCAGAGCCGAGGCAGCACGTGTCTGCGGGCGGGAGGACCCAGCCTGGGCGTGCGTCTGGCCGAAGAGAGGGAGGTGGCTGGGGCTGTGTACGTGAGGCTGAGCGGCGGCGTGAGTGTGAGTGGAGGGAGGCTGAATTTTTATATTCCAGCACTGCCCGTAGGAACACAGAATTAAAGACAAAGCCCCAGAGCCCTTCCCTGCAGGATCGAGCTAACTCCTACTGAGTTCAGGGGAAGCTGTTCACATCCTGCTGTAGGGGAGAATGTGGCCCTGACAGTCAGTATTTAATATACTGTAATCTGAAGCCCCCACCGGACCCTGGGACTATTTTATTTTTCTTGTCACAGTTTTAATACTCTTCCCTAGATTTCCCAAACTTAGTCCACACACTGCTAGTGGTGGCGGCCACCAGATCATATGCTGGAGAGCTGAATGGTTTTATGGTGCAACTTGCTACTCCTTATTTCTAGCTTCTAAATTCCAATAAAAGCCAAAACCATATTAAAAATGTTCCTGTCACCTTCTATAAAATAAGCAATGGCTGTAGGCAGGGCCGGATTTACAGTTTACGCCTCCTAGGCACAGCATCTTCAGCACCTCCCTGGCCACAATTGACCTTCCTGTATTCAGTAAAAAATGAAACTTCTAACCCACTTTTAACTTTTAGGTGCCCGTAGGATGCGGGTGCTCCAGGCATGTGCCTAATTGGAAATCTGGCCTTGGCTGTAGGGAGCTGCAACAGTGATCTTGCATGATCGTGAATGAGAAGAGAGATGGTCTGTTGTTTTGACAAGGGGGTGTCGGTGTCTAGGGACCAGCAAAGTATAACATTTTAATGAAACCCTTCCTCACTGTTACAACGTTAAGCAGTTATGTATGATCCAGGCTTTTATTTCAAGGTGTTGATGGCCACTTCCATTGTAACAAGCACCATTAATATTTTAAACTTTTTATTAGAGCTAGAAAAAGAAGAAAAATCAGTTAAAGAGTTTGAAATGTAAAGTATTAAATAAAGCTTTCATTTTTAACAATGCCCCTTATTCCCTTTCCTTTTAGATGCATATAGTCTTTTATACAGAGAAAACTCTGACAGTCTTTTAAATGGTATTACCTATTGGATGCTTTTTTAATGTTAATTTAGATGGTTTGAAACTGTTGTTGTTGGAGTTCGGTCCTGTTTTCTCTCTCTTTTTCTCTCACACTTCTCCCCCCAAGAGAAAATGCAGCTTCTGCTTTTAGCTGTCTTTCTGGTCAGAGGCTCACAGCATTGTTTGAAAAGGTGGAGTTGTTTTGATGGCTAAGCCAGACTCTTAAGGTACATCTACACGTGGAGTTGGGGATGTAATTTCCTGTCTGAGGAGTCATATCTGTACTAGCTCTGATGGAACTAGCACTGTAAAAATATAGCATAGCAGCAGAGGGTGCACCCAGGGATGTTTTCAGCATTTTGGATGGGATTATACTTGGGGTGGCTAGCCCCTCCCAAAGCTAGCACAAGTATGTCTCCTCAAGATGGGAATTACACCTCCAGCTCAAAATGGGGACATACTCTTAGACAGAAGGTAAAAGGAGAGTGACAAGAAAAAGGAGAAACAAATGAAAGTGATGATGTCATCTGGTTCCTTCTTTCTGTCCCTGTCTGTTCAGGACATCTTTCAGGATCAGTATGATGAAGGCCCAACAGTGTAATTGACGATCCCAGCAGACAGCGTGGCTGCCAGCCATTATGGTGAATCTAGCTTCCTCCAGTCCACCAGTCCTCTTCCTCCAATTTCTACAGTCTTTCAGCTCATTTTCATGCCAACCCATGACTTTCCCAGGAATCTTGCAGACCACTTATCAGAGTTTTTTTAATCATGTAATAAATCCAGTTTGTGCCACTCTATTTGGTTCCGACTTTTGCTGACTTTTATGAACAATTTTATATAACAGGCTGAGTTGGACGTCTGTTAGCTGGGACCCATTTAGGGTTACAGGCCTCTGCACAATAGATCTGTACAGTTTTGAACAGGAGAATAGGTGATTCATGAAACAATTTCTGAGTTAAAATGTAGTCTGTGCTCTATTGCAAGGAACTCAACTGAGCAGCAAGTAGAGTTATTAGTCATATGCCACGACTGTTCATTGTTGATTTATTTTCCCACACAATTTTACTTTGTACTACATGAGTGCCATAAACATAACTTTTTTTGTAATTGATACAAAGTGAATTATATTATTTGTTTTAATACAATCAATACAAAGAAAGTTTAACTTCAAACACAATAGATTATAAAACTCAGGGAGAAATACGAGGTCATAGTTCCAAATGGAACCATAGTTGGCCACAGTTCACACAGTATGGATCGTGTATGTGACAGTAATAGAAATTTATTAGTGCATGACTTTTGTTGCACATAAATTTATAGATAACATAGAACAGGTACATATTGTGTGTAGCATATTGTGTTGTATTTGTAAATAGCAGGTATTACTGCATATGGTTTTAACACCTTAGACCTAAATTGAGGTCTTGTTTACATGGAAGAGTTGTATTTGTCAAATCATAATCATTTTAAAAATAAATTTTGTTCATAGATTTGTAGTTTCCAAGGCCAGAAGGGACCATTTATGATAATCTAGTCTCACCTCCTGTATAACACAGGCCATACAATTTCCCCAAAGTAATTGCTAGAGCAAATCTTTTAGAAAAGTATCCAGTCCATACTGGGTCAGGCCAAAGATACATCTAAGCCCAGTATCATGTCTTCTGATAGTAGCCAATGCCAGGTGCCCCAGGGGAATGAACAGAACGGGTAATCATCAAGAGCTCCACCCCCTGTTGCCCACTCCCAGCTTCAGGCAAACAGAGGCTAGGGACACCATCCCTGCCCATCCTGGCTAATAGCCATTGATGGACCTATCCCCCATAAACTTATCTAGTTCTTTTTTGAAGCCTGTTATAGTCTTGGCCTTCACAACATCCTCTGGCAAGGAGTTCCACAGATTGACTGTGCATTGTGTGAAAAAATATATCCTTTTGTTTGTTTTTAACCTGCTGCCTATTAATTTCATTTGGTGACCCCTTTTTCTTGTGTTATGAGAAGGAGTTAATAACACTTCCTTATTTATTTTCTCCACACCAGTCATGCTTTTATAGGCCTCTATCATGTCCCCCTTAGTTGTCTCTTTTCCAAGCTGAAAAGTCCCAGTCTTATTAATCTCGCCTCATACGGCAGCCGTTCCGTACCCCTAATAATTTTTGTTTCCCTTTTTTGAACTTTTTCCAGTTCCAATATATCTTTTTTGAGATAGAATGACCACATCTGCACGCAGTATTCAAGATGAGGGCGTACCATGGATATATATATATAAAGGCAAAATGATATTTTCTGTCTTCTTATCTATCCCTTTCTTAATGATTCCCAACATTCTGTTTGCTTTTTTGACTGCTGCTGCACATTCAGTAGATATTTTCAGAGAACTATTCACAATGACTTCAAGATCTTTCTTGAGTGGTACCACTAATTTAGACCCCATCATTTTATATGTATAGTTGAGATTATGTTTTCCAATGTGGGGGGAGGGATAGCTCAGTGGTTTGAGCTTTGGCCTACTAAACCCAGGGTTGTGAGCTCAATCCTTGAGGGAGCAATTTGGGGATTGGCCCTGCTTTGAGCAGGGGGTTGGACTAGATGACCTTCTGAGGTCCCTTCCAATCCTAATAATCTATGATTACTTTGCATTTATCAACATTGTATTTCATCTGCCATTTTGTTGCCCAGTCACCCAGTTTTGTGAGATCCTTTTTGTAGCTCTTCACAGTCTGCTTGGGACTTAACTATCTTGAATAGTTTTGAATCATCTGCAAATTTTGCCACCTCACTGTTTACCCCTTTTTCTAGATCATTTATGAATATGCTGAATAGGACTGGTCTCAATACAGACTCTTCGGGGACACCACTATTTACCTCTCTCCATTCTGAAAACTGTCCATTTATTCCTACCCTTTGTTTCCTAACTTTTAACCAGTTACCAATCTATGAGAGGACCTTCCCTCTTCTCCCATGACAGCTTATTTTGCTTAAGAGCCTTTGGTGAGGGACTTTGTCAAAGACTTTCTGAAAATCTAAGTACACTATTCACCCTATCCCCCTTGTCCACATGTTTGTTGACCCACCTCAAAGAATTCTAGTAGATTGGTGAGCATGATTTCCCTTTACAAAAAACATTTTGACTCTTTCCCAATAAATTATGTTCATCTTTGTGTCTGACAGTTTGTTCTTTACTGTAGTTTCAACCAATTTGCCTGGTACTGAAGTCAGGCTTATCAGTCTGTAATTGCTGGTATCACTTCTAGAGTCCTTTTTAAAAATTGGCCTCACATTAGCTATCCTCCAGTCATTTGGTACAGAAAATGATTTAAATGATAGGTTACAAATTACAGCTGGTAATTCTGAAATTTCACATTTGAGTTCCTTCAGAACTCTTGGGTGAATACCATCTGGTCCTGGTGACTTATTACTGTTTAGTTTGTTAATTTGTTCCAAAACCTCCACTAATGACACCTCAATCTGGGACAGTTCCTCAGATTTGTCACCTAAAAAGAATGGTTCAGGTTTGGGAATTTCCTTCACATCCTCAGCCATGAAGACCGATGCAAAGAATTTGTTTAGTTTCTCCATGATGGCCTTCTCGTCCTTGAGTGCTCCTTTAGCATCTCGATCGTTCAGTGGGCTCACTGGTTATTTAGCAGGCTTCCTGTTTCTGATGTACCTAAAAAAATTTGCTATTACTTTTTGAGTCTTTGGCTAGCTGTTCTTCAAATTATTTTTTGGCCTTCTTTATTATATTTCTACACTTCATTTGCCAAAGTTTATGCTTTTTTCTAATTTCTCACTAGGATTTAACTTCCACTTTTTAAAGGATGCCTTTTTGTCTCTCACTTCTTCTTCACAATATTCCGGCAACAGTCATACCAGTGCCAAATATAGAAGTAAGAGCTTGCAATCTAGAGAAAAGACAGACAGAAGATGGGGGAAGGATAAACTCACAGAAGCAGAATGAACAATGTAATGGCGGCAAACATGTTAGTTCCACAATTTTTGGGGGGAGGGGGTAGTAGATGGGGTCAGAGTTACTTAAGAGGGATAAGCTAAATGGAAAGAAAAGGGAAGGGACGTTGAATGAAAGGGGAATAAGCAGACAGTGTAGGAGAAAAGAGGGTTATCTGAGAGGTTGGTTGGTCTTATGGTATGTTTCTGATCCCTTACTTCCTGAGTTACTCTAGGAATCAGGTTTCTGATGTGAATACTCACAGTTGCAAATTCAAAATTTACTTTGTGTGTATTTATTTTCTGTGAATATTCAGTATCTACTTAAAATGTGCTATTTTCACAGGCATTCCTTTCAGTAAACATCTGCTAGACTATTTGTGGAAAGCAAATACAAAAGGCACACAGTTCATGGGAAATAAATAAATATATAGTTAAATCTTATTGCTGTGTTCACCTCCTAAGCCTGGGCTTCAACTAAACTTAGATTGACCTAGCTATGTTGCTGAGGTCTGTTAAAAATTTCATGCCCTGTGTGACATAGTAATGCTCAATATAATCCCCGTGGTAGATGCAGCTAGGACAATGGAAGAATTCCACTACCACCTCTCGAGAAGGTGGAGTTACTACAGCAATGGAAAAAACCTTCCATTGCTGTAGTAAGTGCCTAAACTACAGTGATGCAGCTGCAGTGCTTGTAGTGTAGACCTACCCCTAGTGTCACGGATTCTGAGTAAGCCATGCATTAGACCCTTTTTAGTCCCTCTTGAGTACGTCGCCCTCCGATGCCAGGCCTGGCTTCTGGCACATCACTCGAGGTCAGGGGTAGGAAAAATCCAGCCTGTCTCACATTTCTGTCCGGCCCACCAGGCTTTTTGGCATCTTAAAGTAGCATTGAATTGCCAGAAGGAACATATCATTTAGGAAAATAGGTTAATACAACAGAGTTGGCTGGCAACTCAGTCAGCCCTCCCAACCCTCCTTTCAGAGGCCATCATCTTTAAGGATCCTTAGATCCTTAGATTTTGGTCTGGGAGGAATGCACCCTGCCAGGCTAGCTGGAACCAGGCATGGGATATCCCCAATTAGCTTCTCCAAGGAGTATTCTCTTTGTTATTTTTTTCCTTTCCTGTTGGTTTCTCCCTTAGCAGCCTCCTTCGATTTAACTCCTGGCAGTCAGGCAGGTTAACATCGAACAGAACCTGAGTGGCATTTCATATTTATAAAAAGTTATTATGCAAAGTTCCCTCACTCTCAAGATCTAGATACTTGTATTTCCTGAGGACGGAACCAGATGCTTCCTCGAGGCCAAATTCTAATGCTGCCAAATTCTTTTCCTTCACCTATGTGAAGAGTTTAATAAAGAGTGAATCTATAATAATAGAAACAGAAGAGAATTCTAAAATCACAGAACTCTCTATTGGATTGAAAGGCAAATACAAAACAATGCAACAAAAACCTGTTTTGATGACAGGCTGTATTTTAACTAAATAGCAAGACTTAATGACCACTGTAACAGCTTGGGTTCAGAGTAAACTAAAGCCCACTGTATGATTAACTCCTCTGTTTTTTGGATAGGGAAAGGGAGATTGAAAAGACAAGTATATAATCTTTTCAGAATTTAATTAAAATGGTTTAAAACAAGTTACCATTGCTACCACCATAATCCTTGGGGCAAAGAGAGACAAAACATAAGAAAACAGGAAAATAAAAACACAGGAATATGAAAGAAAAAGCTTTAAATAATTTGTTTCTAGTTGTCAACCTTTCCACTCCACACCTCAGCAAACTGATTTAGATGCATCTATCACAGATGCTGTGACACAATGCCACAGTATTGAGGGCACTGGGTGAAGTCTGCTTTGATGTTCCTTTTTTTCCTTTGATTAAGTATTTATATTTACGGTAGTATCTAGAGGCTTCAATCAGAGATCATGACCCCATTGTGGTAGGCGCTGTATAGATACACAATGAAAACACTGCCCCTGCCCCAAATTATTTATAATCTGATTACGTAGAGTCCTTGTAGTTCATATAACACAAGTAGAGCTCTTTTAGCTAATAAAATGCTCTGGGATTTGTTGGTTTACCTAGCATCTTAGTTCAAGTTCAGGAGAGACATCCTGGTAGAATGTCTCAGATCTACAACCATGAAAGAATTTTATAAAGACTCTAGGTCCACAAACCTGTTTCGTTATTAAAATTAAAAGGAGAGCAAGAGTCTTCTTCCTTTTCACTTTGTCTAACAGCTCTAGAGGGAAACGTAAGCAAGAGAAAATTGAAGTCACCAATAACTAAGCTTTATATTCCTATTCCATACCCCTCTTTTCCAAACCTTAAATATTAGTGCTTTTATCTGAGAATTGCAAAGTATTTTATCAGCAGTAATTAAGCCTCAAAACACCACTGTTAGGTAAATATTACATTTATTTCAAACAGAGATTAGGCTACACACAGCAAATAAATACAAGAGCCAAGACTAGAAGCCAGGATATTTGAGAGACTGTTCTGTTTTCTAACCAATAGACCATACTTCCTCTTCAAATAAATAATGTATGGTATGTGGGGCACATCCTCCTTTCTCAAAACCTGGCCTGGTTGCACTAGATTAGGGCTGGTCTACATGGGGAAATTATCAAAATAGCTTTTGTGGAATAAACTATTTCAGAATAGCTTCCTGCGTGGACACCCTATTCTAGAATAAAAATAAGAAGAATTAGTGCACTTCCAAAGCAGAGTAATTATTCTGAAATAAAATCACTTTTATTCCGGAGTAGTGTGCACAGAGAGAGCTATTCCAGAATAGCTATGCTGGGTAGCTTAATCTGCAATACCTCCTCCTGTCAATTTCTTCATGTACACAAGCTCATAGAGTAGCTTTGCAAAACTGCACCAGAAGGAGGCAGGCTTGCAACTCTATTTCTCTGCCAGACCCCCAGATGCTTCACCAAATAGCCTGAAGAATTCAGTGGGGGCAAAAAGTCCTCATTTAGCACAATAACCTTTCCATTCCCCTTCAGGTCACAGTGCTTATCTGGCTTTATGTTTGCTCCTAGAGCTGGAGCTGCTGCCAAGATCTGCCATGTAGAGAGCTATGACTGGGAGAAGAGGAACTGAATTGCAGTATGTTTTGGGACTTCAGAGAAGGAAGGTAAGAGGGGAACTGGGTGGATGATTGTACTGCTGAAGGTAGAAGTCTGACTGGGAGGAGAAGGATTAGGGTAAATGGTGGATAACTGAGTCTGTTTTGCCTTATTCTTTTTGGAATACAGCACATGTTCCCATTTGATTTAGGTACAGAACCTGGAAAATTTGAGCTCCACTGCTATAGTGAACCAGTTCTGCCCTTACATTGTCTGGTGTTGAATTTTCTCTCTTTTACTTTTCCTGTTCTTCATTACAGATAAGTTCAAATCAAAGCACCACCCCTGAATACTTCCAAACTTTGGGAAAATCTGGGTCTGTATCCAAACTTTATGACTCAGGGCCATATCTGGTCTCTGTGTTGTCAATTCTTGTGATTTTTTAAAATTGAGAGTCTGGTGACATTTGATATATTTCTCACATCCTCAGTACATAGAATCCAGTCATTAAATGAAAGCTGAGATCTTGCATAAAACAAACAAACAAAAACAGAAAAGTTTCTAGTCATCTGGGCTATGGAGAAAAGCTTGAAAACATGACTGGACTGCACCCAAATGGTTCAGAAACCAGAAGACAGATAAAAGGAACACTTATTTTTTAAAGTCTCATGATTTTTGGTGCCTAACTAATGATTTCTGAAACTTGGGGATGACAGTATCCAGTAGGATCCTAGCATGAAAAAATAGTGCGTCTTAAATTCATCTTCTACTATTTATTCCAAAGTGTGACATTGCATTTGGGTCCTGATGCTGCTCTGAATGACTCTAGTGGTGCAGAATCAGGCCCTTGGCTATATTGGGGCTGATGTTACAAATAGAGGACTAGTACCTACCTTAGGCAAACAGGAGCAAAACCAGACAAGCTGTAAAACAAAAGTCAGTTTTTTCTTAATGGAAGAAAAATTCATAATATCTAAGCCATTGCTATGCAGAATCGTTTCTAAATATATTTTGGAGTAGGGTCCAGATGTTCTTTACATTTGGAAAAGATAGTGCAGTCATACTGAAGCTGAAGCCCATTTAAGGGCTGGTGTACACTAGGAAATTAGGTCAGTATAACTACATTGCTCAGGGATGTGAAAAATCTACACTTCTGAGTGATGCAGTTAAACCAACCTAAACCCTGGTGTAGACAGCACTAGGTCAACAGGAGAATGAGCCCATCAACCTAGCTACTGTCTCTCGGGAAGGTGGATTACCTAGCATCTTCACTGAAGTGCTGCAGTGGCACAGTTGCACCATTTTAAGTGTAGACAGGCCCTTAAACGTAGTATTATATGCACACTTCAGTTCCTTTCCTGTTTTTCCTTCATTTTTATATTTTTCCAAGTTATTCAGTCCTTAGTTATTCAGCTGGGATTAGCTCTTTTAGAAGCAGTGCTTCTTAATTGTCTCTCTTTGCCCTATGTACTCAAAACAAAATTTTACTACCCAGTAAAAATCCATAAAGCAATCACAGGACCTTCATAACAGAAAGGTGAATGGCACAGTTAACAATATGCTGTCATATTGTTAGAAATTACTCAGTCTGACCAACCGGATTAATCATCTCCAGCCCAGTGTCTCTGTTTTCAGTACGTAGACTGGTAGATTCTAGTGCTTAGTGCAGATTACCACACAGTTGTACTCTTGTGTAGGAAGGCTGATTTGATTACATTTTGTGCCACAAACTGAGGGTATGTCTACACTTCACCACAATGAGGACTATCAGGGTGCGAACTGCAGAGAGCGCCGAAATGTTGTGCTCTAACTGCCCCATGGGGATACTGCTGACTCGAACTAAAGGGTACGTAATTTGAATTAAAAGAGACTCAGCAATAGTTCTTAATAGTAAAAAATTGAGTGGTGTAATGGGGCTTTTTATGCCAGTTATACACATTTAAAGACTTAACTTCACAGTGCACATTCATCCATTCTATAGAAAGAGAATTACGTTTCTTAGACTTTCTTTTCTTGTATGCAGAGTCCTCCTACAAGACTCAAAATGAATATTCCCTTGTGCAAATGTGGGCCTTTTGATTCATGCCACTAACAAGTTATTGGCAGTTAACACTGCAATTTTCAGCAAAGAACGTTTGCCTGGGTTCAGTAAGTGCTCTACCGCTAAATGTATTGCATTTAGGAAATGACAGTTTTAGTGTTCTTAAAAAGGAAGAATGAAAACCATAACCCTTTCAGCAATTTCAGAAAGTCAAGTGTTGGGAGTTTAAATGGGCTATTGTGTGCTATATCAACCCTTTCACTGCTGTTTGGTGCTATATCACTGATGCAAGTCAACAGAAATAAGGCAAAAATGTGGACAGGATGGCTCTGAAATGAAATCTAGAACCATTTTTTCCACCAATGTAAATCAGTCCCAGGTAGGAGGTAATTACTAAAAGGTGCTCAGCTGCTATGATGTTAAGTACGGTATAAGAACCAATCCAGCCCAGAATTACATGACGGCTGTGTGATGGGCTGTCTGAAATGTGCTGGGTGATCTCAGTGCAGTTTTGTATGGACAGGCATTCCCATCTACAGATCGCTACCATTGACACCCCTGCTGGAGGTAACAGCAAAAAAGGCACCGAACATGGAGTTAAACTTCTTCCTCAACTTTGGAGAATGCTTCTGAATAGGTCTGAGGCATATGGTCAGGGTAGTTCTTTCTGCTGTTGCCTGTCCTGGACCTGTTCAATGGTGAAACAGACCTTTAGTTTCCAGCAGCACAAGACATGTCAGCCTCTAACAAGCATTAAAATTCACTTTAACATCAGAAAAAACTTTGCATAATATGTAAAATTAAGCATTTTAAAAGTAGTTTAAAATCCCAGTTCTACACAGGAAAAGTGACTGTTAAAATGGCAGCTTCTTAACTCAAACAGACCACTCCCACCAGGCCTATTTCTCTGCTCACTTACTTCAGCTTTACACTCCGCTGATCATTGATTGGGACATCAATCTCCCAATTTAAACTGTTCTAAGGCAGAGGAAGGTAAACCATGTGCATATCTAGTGTCACCCAGGGCACTTTGAGAACAAACAAATATTTACTATTTTTATGCTGGTCTGCTTAGCTCCACAGAACCATAAGCACTGGGAGAGTGAGTGGTATTCCTTTCTGGCTCATGCATCATCTAAGAATTTGTAAATAAGTTTTACTTCCCCTTCTTCCAATGCAAATATTTCAATTGCTTTAGCTTTTAATGTTCTTTTTCCCTAACCCCACCTTACTGCTCATATCTTAAACATTACTCGGCTGTTGACACCTGCCTCCACTCTCACAGTGATGCCAGCCTTTATTGTCCATTAGTTCAATGTTCCCTCAAAATCCTTTGTATTTTCTCCCATCTCACCCCTTTATGTCTGGGAAGAGCGCCAAGTAAAAAAACTGCAAAGTCACTATATTATCCTCCTTCAGATCTTTCCTTAAAACCTTGCAGGGTTTGGGCAATCTACGTTTCTCTTAAAGTTCCGGGTTCAAAAGCACTCAGTTTCAAAACAAAACTCAACAAAATATCAACTTTTTCCTGGCTTCAGGTTTCAAGACATGCAAAACTACTATCACATGACACCAGGACCTGCAGCCATTTGCACATGAATAGTCCTATTGACTTTAGTGGGACGACTCATGTGAGCCAAGGTACTCCCACACATAAGTGGTTAGGAAGACCAGGCTCATTCTTCCCACTGGAGACTATAAATGGCTTTCAGACACTCAAAACTCTATTACAGTTTGTTTAAACCTGGTCTGAGTTTTCAACTTGTAAGGAAACATGCTTGGCTAAGTTTCAGGGATTCTTGCTCATATGGTCAAAATTCAATTCTCTGCAATACACCTCAATAGCCTCATTAGCAAAAATAAGGGAAAATAAATGATCAGGGGCCAATGATGAGATAAAAATGTTAGAGTATATTTTTTCTCACACTGGAATAGGACATGAACGTATTGATAATATCCATTGTTTGTTTCACATTTCAATTTACCTAGATTAATACAAAAGCCACACAGACATTTTGTAGGTTTTAATGGGTTTTTAATTTTTAGAGCTTGTTAATAAATGGGCTTAAATCAAAACCTCAGAGCCAAACATCCCCAAAATATGAACCCGGATCTGAGTTTTGTGCCTGTATCATGAGTTAAACCAAAACCCTGTCAGCTTCAAACTTTGAAGTGTTAAAAATTCAGATCCAGCTCTGAATTTTGTGGCTCTGGACTCTCTGTAATGAAAGTGGTATATAGTTGCTAAGAGCAAGGTACTACCAGAAAAGTGTACATGTCTTTGCCAATAAGTGAAATATTCTGTAGTGTGTTTATAGAGTATTCTGATATCCAAGATATAAACTCTTTTTTCAGGCTTTATGCAGGGGCTCCCGTGCAGCACATCTCTGGAATCTCTGGAATAGGACTCCTTAGTGGGTGGTGCCTCTATATAGAGCAGATGTATATGTACGTACGTACACACACACACACACACACACACAATTACTGAAGATTTCCTCCCAAAAAATAAGGGGAGAGAAAAAATAAAGGACAAAAGAACAAAAAAGGAGAGGAATGGGAAGGTAGGGAAAGGAAAGGAGAGAAGAGGGGAAGGGAGGAGAAAGGAGAGCGACATCTTGGTTTCCATCCAGTAAGAATTAATCAAAGATGTCTAGAAAATTGGACCCAATCTTTTCAAATTTGTCTGAGGTCTGGTAGGAATTTTTTAATTAAAATATTTTTTCATCAGAAAACGCAGATTCATCAAACTGAAAGCGTTCCTGGGATAGGGCTGTTTTTGATGTAAAATAAGTTCAAAATCAAAATGAGGCTTTATCAAAACAAAAACACTTTGCTCGACCCAATCTGATGTTTTTTTCAAAATTTTCTACTTTCACAAATGTTCAAGATCTCTACTTTTCATCCTGATGTGGGGTTGGGGCGGGAGGGAGGATAGGAGGGGGATTTGAAATCTCAAGATCTCACAGGCTGGAAAAACCACACACATTTTCTCTAGCCTCTGAAAATTCAGTGAAACTTCTTTTAACTGTTTGTTTCATAGGGATATTTATAGGTAGTTACAGTGTATCACCACAAAAAGCAGGGAAGCCCTTTAACAAATTGTACAACAAAGTAGTGTCCCATTTCACCCACCACAGTTGGGTTGCATCTATCAATTTACATATAAAAATAATGCAAAATAGGAACTCAGCTCTTCCAAATAAAGGGATTAAAAATCACTCACTCATTTAGGGCCAAATCCTGGTCCTTTTGAAGTCTATGACAAAAATCCCATTCACCTCAATGAATGACACTAGCTTTTCTCCATATAAAATCTACAGCTGGCATTAAGGGGCAGGAAGGAGGGCAATTGGCTGGTGGCCCATGCCAGAAGGAGCACTGGGAAATTAAGTTGCTGAGGTTTCAGCTTCAGCCCCAGGTGCTGGAGCTCAGGGCCCCGGACTGCAGTCCTCCATGGTGGAGCTTCAGCTTTCTGCCCTGGGCCCTAGTGAGTCTAATGCCAGCTATGCTTGGCAGTCCCCCTCAAACCAGCTCGCAGCCCTCCAGGGGGCCCCGGTCCTCTGGTTGAGAACCACTGCTTTAGATCATGATTTACAAGCATCCTGCTTATCCTCAACCTACAGAGTTAATGTTCTATACCCCATCCTAATAATGCTGTAATACCCACAATCCTATTAATACTATAAAATCTGTATAACAAAAGTGGAGTTTAGTTTTTCAGACAGTGACAGCTAGTGTCTTCTGAATTAGACAGATAACTGCCTAATAATTATTTCGTAAGGAAAGCATATAATAGAGCAAGTTCGATAATCAAACCCGATGCCAAAGTGCCCTCTAGTGGTCAAATCATTGCTTTGTTTGTTTGGTAACCCCCTTCACAAATTAAAATTCCACGCTTGTTTCTGATCTATTACTTCTTTAATCAGGTTTCCCAACAGGATTTTAATACTTGCACTTTAACTTGCATTTTCTTAATAATATTTTTAACTTGCATTTTCTTAGTGGGGGAAATGGCCTCTCTGAGTGGGGATTTGGAGCGGCTTCCCACTCCAGCTGGAAACAGGGCTGAGGCTGAGGAGGCCTCTTTCAGGAGATGAGACTCAAGTAATTAATTTTACTTTTTTACATTATTTTTAGACTGGATCCCAGCCCCTGCCTATTAGTTCCTCACCATCACAGTCATGGAGTCACCTGGGAGGAGAATGCTCTTACCTTCAGAAGCGGTTTATTGTATTCTGCATGCAACCTACACACGATTTCTAAAAAGTAATGACAATAATTCATAACGTGCAAATTCAGATAGGAAATATACTCCTGAAAAATGCAGGTGCAGCTACATAACTGCATTTTAGTTTTCTGCCACTAGGGACTGGTGTTGGAATGGGTCATTTGAAAATAATCAGTAGTGTGTTATTCTCTAGTGGTGTAACAGGTTTCATGTCTATCATAAAATTAATAGCCTTGCTTTAAACAGCCTTGTGAAAAACTTTTGTGCATTTTTATAACATTAAGAAATGCAAATGAAAGGTTTTCTTGTGACTAATGTGCTTGTAATGGGTGCCGTCTTAAAACCCTCTCAATTTATCCACAGGGCAGCTACAGTATATGCTGCGGCAGTATTAACTTCTCCACACTGCTGAACCAACCTTATTTCAAGCCTGACCTGGAGGAAACATTTCTAGGATGAGCAGTTCTATTTCCACTGTCTTTTCAGTTTTTTCAGAGACTGCCAGTAAGGATACCAGTAAGTGGCAAATGGTAGCCATGTGGACATTTTTCCAGTAGGACTGAGATCACCAAGCTAGTTTAAACACAGACCATCAGATAACATCAACTTTCAATCATGTTGCAGACCAGGGCTGGATTTGAACTAGCAACCGAGGAAGTGGATGATTCTATATCCCATTATCAATTCCCTGCATCATCCAGAGCCAAATTGATGTGTGCGTGTTGTGGATAATTTAAGTTTGTCCTTTAAAATGAAGAAAAGACATTTAACATACATAATGAAACAGAATTATGTGATATATATTTGGTTTGGATGGAGGAAAGCTCCAACTGTTAAATAAAAGGTTATATCCTGAGGCCCTTGTTCAGGAAAACTCTCAGTCCTGCTAGCAGGAATTTAGCTTGAATGCAAGAATCTCAGATTTTGGTCTAATATGCCTAATCATTTTTACGGAGTTAGAAGCCTAAAAAGGAAGAAGTTTAAAGCACACGTTTTAATATCAGATCATGTATAGTTCTGGGTGAATTTTATATAGCTCCCTGCCTATCTATCTTAGTGAAACTAAGAAAGTAAAGTCAGCTTTGTTCCACTTCCCACACATCTTCTGCATTCTAACTGAAGTTATGCTAATGGGAAGGGATACAGGGTTGGTAGTTTTCATTTATACTGCTAAAAAAACAAAAACCATGAGTTTCTCCACTGAAGTCAAAGCAGTTATACCAGTGAAAGTCTCAGAGTAAAAAAGATAAGAATGAGGCCAACATGATTTTACATCTTTCTTTTGGCCCCTGAGATTGAGCAGATCAGATCACTTTGCAGCAATGTATTCCTAGTACTGCACCAAAATACATGTACGAGCTTACTGATAAGACTTTATTAGATGCAATTGAAACTTCTATTATATTTTACACCACGAGCCCCTCAGCTGAATTGTAAGGAAGGTTACTAGCGATGGAAATCTAGGTAGCATAAAAAGAATGACAGGCAAATCCCAAAGTATTTTGTTTTGCTCCTTTTTTCATTTCTGTACAGAGTTATAGATCTTTCTCCATGTGATGTATAGTCCCACTTACTATTAGCATCTTTCAGAGGGGAGCCAGGCACCATAAGTATCAGACTGTTAGTTCAACTTGAAAACATTTCAAAATATTTTAATTAATTTACATAAAAATGTTTTGAAGCAGATAAATGTGTACCTTAATGTAAGCTGTCTCTGATACAGCGTTCTAATAGCACAGTGGAATGATTTATATGTACACCTTCTAATGAAAGCATTCCAAAAAGCCTGGAGGGCTATGGAATAAATTCAACCATTAGGGAGATCTGACTGTACAGTCTTCTGATAGTTTGTACACCACTGGGCAAAGATAACTTTGCTCACAAGTCATTAGGGGTGTACAAGGGGTCCTTTAAAAATGCATGGCTGTCCTTCTGAAGTAGCAATGTGCTCTGCTACAGCAGCCCACCTGGATTTAGCCTTTACTAAGGGGATGCTGTAGGGGGATGTCCCTGAAGGAATCCTGGCAGAGATTTCCACTGAAACTCCTTTGTGTGTCTCAGTATTCAGAAGCTTACACACGTTTCCACCAGTTTGTACCCACTCTGCAGAGAAGACTATCTCCCTTGGACACACTCATATTGAAACTCTGACCTCACTTTCATTCTTGAATTATTTTCCTGTGCCTAGTGATTAATTGACCCCCTATTCCTTTTTGGATCCTCCCTTCTTCTGGGGCTGGATTAATATCTATATGGGAGAGGGCATTTGGGGGCCTCCCTCTGCCTATGGGAGATGAAATAGGCAATATTGTTCATGAGCCCTAAGATAAAAACAATGGAGTTATATAGTAACCTTGTGTTTGTATAGAAGATCAATTTTATTGGTTCAGGACTTATTTCCTACAGTACTATATTTGTAAAAATATTTATGTATCCAACACTGAATTTTGCTTTGTTTTTATGACCCCAGAAGCCCCTCAATGCCAACTGGCAGAGGGTCCCCCATGCTTTAACTCACATCAGGCCTGACACACGCTTTGCCCCCTATTCATTCACAATGTTGTAATGAATTTTACTTGTGACCTAGAACTGAGCTAGCCTTGATTTGGGACCTGACAAAAGTTGACAAAACCAAAGTTTAGTACAATTTGATTTTATTGTAGTCTTGCTAGTTATAGACCTGATCCTGGCCTATTGAAGTGAATGGGAGCTTTGCCATTCACTTCAATGGTACAGAATGAGACACTATATGCTTAGTTTGCAAAATAAGGGCCTTTTACAGCCTGACACAAAAGTGAAGCCACATGAAGAGCCAGCTGACTGTTCTCTCCCCCTCCTCCCCTGTTTTTCCTTTTTGTAAATCTGTCCCTTCTTTCTCCTCCCCCTCTGCTGCATTATGACATACAGAAAAGACAGATTGTGTGTGATAACTGCAATGGGGAAATTCTTTTCCAATAATAGTCTTTTGAAAAATTTGCTTTTCTGTTCGTCTCTTAAAGAAACTAATTAGCATAGTGTCATCACATAGATTACAGATGTGAGAGGCTGGAATGCCCTTTGCCATGTGAAAATATAGCTGTTTTCCTATTTGTGCCTGCATTTATATATAATGTGACAAGGCTTGAGGTACTTTCAGTACAATCGTAACACGAATCCCTTGCATCTCTAAAAGCTAAATTGTCAATAGTTGTTGTAGGAGGCTATCCAAAGGTGAACCTGATAAATCTACAAGTTCATAAATAACCAAAACAGAGACCAGCCACGGAAACAGATGGTGCTTCTGGAAGGGCCTGAAATATTTCCACTGCTAATTCAACATAAACCTTCTGTCTGGAGTTCTGCAAGTGGGTGGACTTGTGTGCATGCCTGTGAGTGTACAGTGCTTTTGTAGTTAATATTCATCACATTTCATTTTTGAAGCTTCTTTAGGCAGAGACAATATAGGTCCCAGTCCTGGAAATATTTATACACATTCTTATCTTTAAGCATGTGAGTCATTCTCCTGAAGTCAATGGGACTATTTGTGACTAAAGTTAAGCATGTGTATAAGTGTTTGCAGGATCAGAGCCATAGACACAACTGAACAAAGTCATCTTTACTTTCTACTGTTATTCTTTTAACATAGTAATGTCTGCCCATAATTGTTTGTTACAATTTCTTTAATTTAGTTGCCATGACTTAAAAAATATTGAAACTCCACTAACTTTGAGGCCTGATTCTGGACTCTCACCAGTTGTGTTCCAGTGTAACTTCATTGACTTTGGTGGAATTAATACCAGTGTAAGTGATAATGGAATCAAGAGCTCAGTGTTTAGAAGATACCAAATGGCTTAGCTGAATGATCTACAGCAGTGGCAACTGGGAGTGTTAGCTGAGTAAAGACCACAGGGCTGAGCTCAAAAGAGTAGCAGATGGAGCGATCAGACATGCTTTCTTCCGTCTGCATACCTGCTCCCAGTAAACGTTTTTTCTGACAACAGAAAGAAATGCATATGGGGGTAAGCTTAAATGTTAGGATGTGCTCAGTGGGCGAGTACTTGCCAAAAGTCCCCTACATGAGAAAACTACTACATCATAATAATTTTGAAAAATTATGTGAAATAAGTGCAGAATGTGATCTTTCCACATCATTTATTAGTTCCTATGCTACATCAATCTTTCATTTTCATACTACTGAAGCTCTCCATTCCAAGAGGAGTTCAAATGATCCAAAATGGGAAAAATTAAATGCTGTCTGGCTATTTATGGGCTAGATGTACATACCATAAAAAATAAAAAGGAGCTATGTATTAGCTAGAGCTCTGAGGCAGCATAAGATAGGAGCTGAGCGCTAGCCCTTACCTTTTCTCCACTGTTTTACAAAAACTATTGCTGGTACTCAGAGTAACAGGCAAATCACATTGTACTTTGAGCATCCTGGAGATGTAGAGTAGGATTTTGCAAAAGCTCATAGCATTGATTTAACTGTGCTTCTGTGAAATCTAGAGCATAACTCCCATTGACTTCACTGGAGGCAGGATTAGGCCAATGTTGAGTGCGTTTGAAAATCCAGGTATTTCCCCTTTTTAGGTATTTATAAGGCCCTCATCTTTGTAACTGCTGAACATCTCACATGCTAATGAATTAATTCTAAACACCCCAGTGAGAAAGGGAAAAATTCCCATATCCATTTCAAAGTTGGGGTCGGGAACTGATGTATAGAGAGTAAAAGCCTGATTTTCCTATTCCTTCCAGCAGTTTTACACCAGTAGAGCTTCCGTAATTTCAGCATATTCCCCCATTTGTCCTGATGTAATGAAAGGGAGAATCAAGTCCCCAGTGACTTGCCCAAAGTCTCACCAAAAAAACATATGGTAGAGCCAGTCATGGAAACAAGAGCCCCTGCCCTCTCTGGAAATCACAAGGCATGAAGGCATCTTCTTTACAAGAAAAAAAATCCATCCTACTAATATGTAATTTACAGGATTTTATAAATTACATAAAATACAATAACGAGGAGTCCGGTGGCACCTTAAAGACCAACAGATTTATTTGGGCATAAGCTTTCGTGGGTAAAAAACCCACTTCTTCAATTGCATGGAGTGAAAATCACAGATGCAGGCATTATTATACTGACACATGAAGAGAAGGGAGCTACCTTACAATTAATACCAAATAAATCTGTTAGTCTTTAAGGTGCCTCATTGTTTTTGTGAATACAGACTAAAATGGCCACCCCCAATACTTGACATAAAATACAATGGTTCCAAATGTTTTCCCTTTTCTCTCCCTTTTCCTTTTTACAACTGCTCTTATAGTGTGAGAAGTCATTTAGAGGGGCATTTGTTTTATGAGTTTGGATGTAGTTTCCCTAAGGCTGATTTCTGAAACAGGCTAATAATGAACAATAGTTTGAATGACAATGACCATATTAGTGATGGATAACATCTGACGATTGCCAAACTGCTAATGTGTTCATAGAATATCAGGGTTGGAAGGGACATCAGGAAGTCATCTAGTCCAACCCACTGCTCAAAACAGGACCAACCCCCAGACAGATTTTTGCCCCAAATGGCTCCCTCAAGGATTGAGCTTACAACCCCAGGCTTAGTAAGCCAATGCTCAAACCACTGAGCTATCCCTCCCCCCCCCCTACAATAGGTCACTCTGAACATATTCTTTAGGCCATCTGGAAGTGTCTTTGATTTCCCCCCCTCTTGTCTATAAAAGTTGCTGTCATCTTATTCAGGAGAAACAAGAGCATGCGACACAGATGTGGAAAGAACATTTTTTTTGTTTGCTGGCAATTTTGAGTCAAAGTGAAACAATTTTTAAGGTTTCCTGTTAACTGAATAGTAATCACCACTTTAGTAATGGGTCAAACAAATAATTTTGTTCAACCCAAAATGGAATATTTAAATTTTGAGCATTTATAAATTAATTTTTAAAAATAAAATGAAAGGAAAATTTGAAACAAAAAGCCATGTCAAATAAAAATGGAAACATTTTATTTCAAGTGTCCAAACAAGCCATTTTGGTTCATTGGAATTTTTAGTTTTGTTTATTTTTAAAAATTAAATAATACAGTCAAAAATTTGAGAAATATTTTGGGGTCACCAAACCTGCAATTTTCATCCAAAAAAGTTATAGGAAAAAAAAAAAAATGTCACCCAGCTCTATTTAGGAGAATTGCACTGCCTGAACAATGAAGAGTTAAAACCACAGACAGAACAAATAGTTTGCAAACAATCCTTGGACCACAGTGGTGTAAGGTTTTTGAAAAATTCTGAATATGAACAAATTCATAACAATTAAAGTCTGTCTGATAATTTGAAAAGACAAAATTCAAATACATTTGCTACAAGTAATTTGCCCAATTCCCTGTACAATTATATAAACCCAAGAAGTTATAATACGGTTTGTTTTACAGTGTTAGCAATCACAGGAACTACCACTGACTTCAGTGGAATTACTTGCAAGCTGAAAGTTAAGTACATGCTTAATTGCTCAGCTGGATTGGGACAATAATAAGGCGCTCTGGATACAAACAGCACACACTTAAAACTGAACAGCCAATTTAAGGCCTGACCAAAACCCACTGAAATAATTGGAAATACTCTCATTGACTTCAGTGGACTTTGGATAGAGGCCCATAGAGCACAATCCCATTGTTTTAGTCTTGTGAATTTGGCAGCTATTTAGCTAAAACTCAGTGGTCACAGAAAATAATAAAAGGAAACACCAAACTTTAAATCGATAATTGAACTAATTAACTTCATTAATTGCAAAGGAATTGCATCAGGGATTAATTTGGCCCACTGATGTTATGGGCATAATTAGACATCAAAGCTGAACTCATGGCTAGGCCTCTTGCTACTGCAGTAAAACACTTGTAGCTGAAGCAGTTGGTGCACATGAGGCATAGTCTATTCTTATTGACTCAGCATTACATTTTAAGTTTCTGACCTAGTGTCAGAAATCAATGGCGCTTCCAGTACTCTGGGGAAAAGCTTTTTCTAAACCTAATGTACATTGTATTTATTCCTAAAATCTCATCCACTAATCCCTTCGAAATAAACTGCTGCACTATAAATGTCATGTCTTTTCCTGTCTGTTCAATTTAAGGGAATGCTGGCTTTTCAGAGCTTCCCCCACAGGGTTTTCTTCCTCTCCTGAGCCAGAAAAAAAAAAAAAAAAAAAAAAAAAAAAAGTGTTAATCTGCCAGGAACATAGAACCCTTAAAATATTTTCTTACAGAGTTCGCAGTAAACATCTGTGACTATGTATGTTATATACCTATAGACACACCTATTGTGCCAGATCCTCAGCTGGTGTTAACTGTCTTACAAGGAGCTATAGTGATTTATACCAGCCCCCTCCCTGGCTAATCTAGCCCACTGTACATCATCAATTGTATGAAATGTTCACAAGGAACCTGAAGCCATGGAAAATTCATCTGATTCTATATTGTATTTGCTGACACAAATTAAAACCGTTTTTAAAGATACCCATTCTTTATCTCCCTCTCCCCTTCAGTGGTGAGGGGATTGCATAAAAATCTTTTAGTTTATGTCAATGATCTCTATTATAAACAAGCATCTAACTATTTTAAATTTGTGTTGGAGATCTAGACAAGGGTCTGTGACCCAATGACCTCTGACTGCCAACTGGCAGAGGGCACAAGGGTGTGTAAGGGTCCCCTGCGCCTGGTATTTACATTCTAATTCACCAAAGAGTGTCATGTAAGGTTTCTGCTGAATGCTGCCTGTGTCACACAGGCCATCATAATCTTTGCAAAGTGTATGTGCAGTTAATATGTAAGGAGTTATGCACATTGTGACAAAGTTCCTCCTCTATCTTGATAGGTCCTGCGCTTATTGGCAGATTTTCTTGCCTCAGAGATTCACCATGTGGGTTGGGGAACAGCCCAGAGACCTTCCCCACTGGAAGAACCCACAGTCCAGGTCAATTGGGAGGTTTAGGAGAAACCCAGACCCGCTCTCTACTCCAGGTTCTAGCCCAGGGCCCTGTGGACTGCAGCTGTCTATAGTGCCTCCTGTAACAGCTGCATGACAGCTACAACTCCCTGGGCTACTTCTCCATGGCCTCCTCCAAACACCTTCCTTATTCTCACCACAGGACCTTCCTCCTGGTGTCTGATAACACTTGTGTTCCTCAGTCCTCCAACAGCACACCCTCTCAGCTCCCTGTACCTCTTGCTCCCAACTCCTCACACTTGCACCACAAACTGAAGTGAGCTCCTTTTTAAAAATCCAGGTGCCCTGATTAGCCTGCCTTAATTGATTCTAGAAGCTTCTTAATTGGCTCCCGGTGTCCTAATTAGCCTGACTGCCTTAACTGGTTCTAGCAGGTTCCTGATTACTCTAGTGTAGCCCCTGCTCTGGTCACTCAGGGAACAGAAAACTACTCATCCAGTGACCAGTATATTTGCCCTATACCAGACTCCTGTACCCCACTGGTCTGGGTCTGTCACAACATATACTGGAAATTATGTTTTTAAAGCCTTGAAGTTAAAGGTGGGTCACCCAGCAGTAATATGCCTTAAGAGAGGTTCCACCAGAGAAAAGGTGGGAGACATTTATCTCTCTAGTTGGCCATTGTATACCATGTGTTTTACAATGGGACTCTATTTGCATACCAAGTCAAATGCTAATGAAGAGATTGCTGGAACTTCAAGTGAGGAAATTAACAGGAAGAGTTGAACAGCAGAAGAGGGAAACCTGTTTACAGGTAAAGAACAAGAGAGTGATCTAATATACCTAGGGGTGCAGAAAGACCCCCTACCATCCATCTGGGGAGATATGCTGCCAGAGGGCTTGGTCTCATGAAGGGAGGGGCTCAGCCATCCTGGATGAATATGCTGTAAAAAGGACTTTGGGTAAGCATTTCTTGTTAGACAAGAGGTGTCTTGTTAGTTAAGTTAAAATGTTAGAATGTTATGATTTTATTTTACATGTAATCCTAATTGTACTTACTTCTTATTGAAGACTTACTCTTTGTTAAATAAACTAATCCTTGTTTTCAGCATAAACATATCTAAGTGCTGTGTGTTAAGCAGAGTAGTGTTACATAGGTGAAACTGATATGCTGGTGTGTACTATTCTTTGGGAATAGCAGATTTGTGAATTCTGCATGTCCAGTGGAACAGGGGCTGGACAGCGCAGGAGGATGCTCGGAGGACTTAGGGCTTGAAGTCTGCAGATCACTAACCTGTATGAGGGACACTGGAACCTGTGCAGGCTAAGGTGGAAGTACTTGTGTTGCCTGGGGCTGGGATGTCAGAGAGCTGACCCTACTATAAAAGCAGCCATAATGTGACAACTGTGCAGTGCTATACACCGAAGGGTGTGAGAGTGAAATCAGGCTGTAGCATGAGATTTGGGGTATGTCTACACTGGCAGAGTTACATCGCCGCTCAGAGAGCACTGAAGGGAAACCACTGTTGTGTCTTCACGTTGTCAGCTGCCTGCACAATAGCGTGTTCACACTTGTGGCACTTTCATTGGTATTCGGAGCAGTGCACTCTGGGTAGCTATTCCACAGAGCATCTCTTCCTCTTCTGCTGCTTAGAGTTCTGGGAAGGCAGAGGGGGTCGCAGGGCCTGTCCCAATGCTCTGTGATGCATTGCTTCGCATCCCAGCAATCTCTGTGCTTCTGTCCACATTTAGCACCATCTTTCAACGGTTTGTGTACTGCGCACTCTGCCTCTTCAATCTGCAGGAATGGATCCAACACTGTTGACCAGTATGCTGCTCCCTCTCACTAACATGTCACGAGTGGCAGTGGAGTTATTCCTTAAAATACAAAGGCAAGAGGAGTGCGACATTGATCTCGCCACACGTAGTAGCTATGACATGAGATTGCTTGTGGCATTCACGGAAGAGCTGACCACAGTGGAATGCTGCTTTTGGGCTCGGGAAACAAGCACTGAGTGGTGGGATCACACAGTCATGCCTGTCTGGGATAACAAGCAGTGGCTGCAGAAGTTTTGGATGAGGAAAGCCACTTTCATGGGACCGTGTGATGAGCTTGAGTTTCCTGGAGATCTGAGGCAGATTCCCGTGAAGCAAGGACTAGACATGTGGTGGTATGCGCATCATACATACAAAAGCCTGCTTTCTGCAACCCTCCTGCCCCCAACACCTCGCTTTAGTGATTCCCAAAATCAAAGCCACTTACCAGGGGCCTCCTCTCCTGTTTGTGCTTCTCCAAGATCCAACAGCTGTGACTGACTAGCCTCCTCCAGGGTAGAAAAGAGCTCCTGGCTGCATGCATCTCTGGCCTCTGAGTTGTCCTCTGCCTCTGGGTCCCCCTCCCCCTACACATCCTCATCCAAGATTTCCTCCTCTTGGCTTGGTCCACTCTCGACTGGCACATGAGCCACTGAAGTATCCACAGTGGAGGTGAGGTCGCCACCGAGTATCATGTCCAGCTGTTTGTAGAACCGGCAGCTCGTGGGCGCAGCGCCGTAGCGGCGGTTTGCCTCCTGTGCCTTGTGGTAGGCATTCCACAGCTCCTTCACTTTGACCCTGTACTGCAGTGTGTCCCAGTTATGGCCCCTTTCTGTCATGCATCGTGAAATCTGTCTGTAGATATCATAATTCCTATGGCTGGAGCGCAGCTAGGACTGGACAGTCTCCTCTCCCCAAATGCTGATGAGGTCTAGCAGCTTAGCTTTACTCCAAGCAGGGGATCGATCGCCTGGTGCGTGGAGCAGGCATGGCCACCAGGGCAGATGCGCTGAGACCACTGCATGCGATCAAACAGGAAAGGGTCTTTCAAAATTCCCAAGGAATTTATGGGGTGGAGATGACTGTTGGTCACCTGAGGGCAGGGCAGTAGAGTTCAAACTGATGACCAGAGAGGCAAGAACAGGCATTGTGAGACACATCACAGTGCTGTAATTGACCAGGGTGTCTACACTGGCACCGTAGCACTGTAGCCCTGGCGCAGAAAGCTGTCCACCTCTTGTCGGGGTGTGTTGTGTGGGTGTGGGTTTTTTTTTTCTTTTTCCAGTACTGCAACTGTGCAGTTTCTCTGCACTAAGTGGCTTGGCAGTCTGTACACCTCGGGAGTTACACCGCAGAAAGCTGCTTTACTGCACAGAAACTTGCCAGCGTAGACAAGGCCTTGATTACCCAACTCAGTATGCCTGTGTTACTGGTCACTAAACCAGTTACTCCTGTCTTAAATTTAACCACACCACTTAATCTATGATCTCTTGTGGAAATGAATTTCATGGACTGATTACACCAGATGTTCTATCACCTATGGAAGAGATAGTAGAATGAAGAGAACGACTATCACAGCACTGCACTTCTGCACAAACAATAATAAAAGTAGGGGTAGGTTCAAGCAACAAAATTCAGAACTGGATTTTGGACACTTCGAAGCATGAGGGTTTTTGGATCCAGGTCTTTGGTTTGGCCTGTAATAAAGTTAAAGGTGGCCGCCCCAAGCATGTGCTTGGTTGCCTGGTGCCTGGAGCCGGCCCTGGCTATGAGAGTTAGCTTTAGAGAAAGGCTTTGACTATTAATATACAACCTATTTTAAGGAACCAATGGGAGTCGATAATTAATTTAGTGGAAGAAATTTTATTCTTCATTGTTTGACAGTCACAGGCCATTTGGCTCTTATACCATTCTTAACGGCCTAACACTAGTTGTAACATGTTATAGAATTAAACTAACCAGACAGCAATTGCCAAAATTAACAACTCTGAGATCATTCACCTTTTAAGAGTGAGTTGCAACTGTGCTAGCAGTAAAGGTTCAGACAACTAAAGTTTATATTCCAAATAGAAGAGGAACATTAAACCTTACTTGTATCCACTAATTTACAAGCATAAGTTTTAAATTATGTAGCCATCGAAACAGTGGGTTCTGAACCTTGTTCCATCGTTAAATTCCTCACTATCAGACAACTCAGAAGTCTGAATGGTCTCATTTTAGATTTGGCCAAAAGTGATAGCATAACAGATAAAACTAAGCTTAGGAATATATTTGACTTTAGGATGGTCTCACATAAATGAGGTCAACTTGGCTTATGTTATACTCACTACCTAAGTGAATATGTTGAATTTTTTCCAGTTATTTGTGCATGCTCTACTTTATATAGTAGGAAAGGCTTTTATTATGTATTTCAGGTATTCCTGCCAGGCAGTTTCTTTGCCTTTAATAAATTTTAAGGAACCATATAACAGTTCTGCACATATAATAAACAGACTTTATATGGAAATAATTTCTTGAATTGTAGTGCTATGGTTTATCTTAAGAAGTTCTGCTTTAGGTTTGCAAAAGCAAACCAATAATTTAAGAATCCATGCTAATGATAATTTAAATGTAATTGCAAAGGTAAGCTATCTGCCCCCAATATTATTTTACTGTTAAAGATTAGAGATAAATCTGGAATGTGTTCAGAGACAATGTTTTAGTAAGACTGAGAATTTCTATAAAAATCATGTTACAGTTGTACTCATGATGGGATAGAAATACATTATAGAATCTTAAAAATTAGGGCTGGAAGGGACTTCAAGAAGTCATCTAGTCCAGTCCCCTCTGCTGAGGCAGGACCAAGTAAACCTAGCCCATCCCTGACATGGGTTTGCCCAACCTGTTCTTAAAAACTTCCAGTGATGGGGATTCCATAACCTCCCTTAGAAACCTATTCCAGAGCTTAACGACCCTTGTGGTTAGATACTAGGAAACATTTTCTAACCTAAATCTCTTTCGCTGCACATTAACCCCATTACTTCTTGTCTAACATTCACTGGTCATGGAGAACAAATGATCACAGTCCTCTTTATAAGAGTAGAAGACATATCAGGTCTCCCTTAGTCTTCTTTTTTTAAAGACTAAATAAGCCCTTTATTTGAACCTTTCTTCACTGATCAGGTTTTCTAAATCTTTTATAATTTTTGTTGATCTCCTCTGGACCCTCTCCAATTTATCCACATCTTTCTTAAAGCGTGGCACTCACAATTGGATGCAGTACTCCAGATGAGGCCTCACCAGTGCCAAGTAGAGTGGGACAGTTACCTCCCATGTCTTACATAAAACATCCTGTTAATACATCCCAGAAAGGGATTAGCCTTTCTTACAACTGTATCACATTATTGGCTCAGTCAGTCTGTGATCCACTATAATCCCCAGATTTTTTTTTAGCAGTACTATGACCTACTCTCCATTTTTTAGTTGCATTTTTGATTTTTTCCGTAAGTCTAGTACTTTGCACTTGTCTTTATTGAATTTAATCTTGTTGATTTCAGACCTGTTGTCCAGTTTGGCAAGGCAATTTTGAATTCTAGTTCTGTCCTCCGAAGAACTAGCAATCCCTTCCAGTTTGGAGTCATCCACAAGTTATAGGAGTCAACAGTGTGTTGCTGTTGCAAAAAAAGCAAAAATGAGTCTGGGATGCATTAACAGCTGTGTTGTGAGCAAGACACGAGAAGTCATTCTTCCACTCTACTCTGCGCTGGTTAGGCCTCAACTAGAGTATTGTGTCCAGTTCTGGGCACCACATTTCAAGAAAGATGTGGAGAAATTGGAGAGGGTCCAGAGAAGAGCAACAAGAATGATTAAAGGTCTAGAGAACATGCCCTATGAAGGAAGGCTGAAATAATTGGGCTTCTTTAGTTTGGAAAAGAGAAGACAGAGGGGACATGATAGCAGTTTTCAGGTATCTAAAAGGGTGTCATAAGGAGGAGGGAGAAAACTTGTTCACCTTAGCCTCTAAGATAGAACAAGAAGCAATGGGCTTAAACTGCAGCAAGGGAGGTTTAGGTTGGACATTAGGAAAAAGTTCCTAACTGTCAGGGTGGTTAAACCACTGGAATAAATTGCCTAGGGAGGTTGTGTAATCTCCATCTCTGGAGATATTCAAGAGTAGGTTAGATAAATGTCTATCAGGGATGGTCTAGACAGTATTTGGTCCTGCCATGAGTGCAGGGGACTGGACTCTACCTCTTGAGGTCCCTTCCAGTCCTAGAATCTATGAATATAAGCAACCTCTCCACTTCATTATCCAATCATGATGAAATACTGAGTAGTACCAGACCCAGGACTGGCAGCGAATTCAGTGAATTCATGTCAAATAGTTTCAGTAGTTGACCTGAAATTGCATTTTTTGGTCAAGACACTACTCATCCAAATTTTTTCCCCTAGCTCTTTTACTAACCTCTCTTAAAGGGCTGTTGAGACATAAAATGCCTCATCAACATTATTGAATTATATGAAAGGCATCATGAAAGCACAAACATTACTGTTTTACCAGCCTTTGGGATTAGCATTTGTTTAATCTAAATTAAGGGTGAGTGACCTCTTTATATATAGGCATTTACATGGGACCCCTCCCTCTCTGTGCACCAGCTCAAAGAGCATTTATCAACACTGTTCCATTCAGAGTCCATCATACAGCAAGATTCCTTCTAATGGGAAGGCATATTGCTATTCTGAATAATGGGAGATTGAAAAAAAAAAAGTAGTAACTCCTTCTGCAGTGAGCTGAAAATACCCTTAGTGTCCCTTTTTTTTTTTTTTTTTTTTTTTTGGATTGAGGAAACTCAGTCATTTTAGTCTGACCTTGCAGATTAGATTTTAGCCACATCCACTTTCAAAAGTCCAAGTAAATATTGACCTACTCAACTGCTCATGTGATGTTGCTAGCTCTGGCCCTAATTTGGTGTCAGACATGTGAGGAACGATTGCCATTTTTGTGGATCAATGGAAACCAATTTCCATGAAATGATAAATCAGTTTTAAATTATTTTTAGGTCTTCTCCCTCTCCCCCGATATGTGAAAGCTTACAGGACATAGTTTCCAGAAATTACCTCAGATAGTTACCCTCAGTGTTTCTTTCCAGTTGCCTGGCACTGTTCCTTCCAAAAAATTCTTTAATACCTTAAAAAAAACAAAAAACAAAAATGCTTCCTGCAGAATCTCAAGCTGGATTCCATCCTCCCTGGAGCTTTGTCAGGCTGTAAACATTCCACTGTTATCACTTGTTCTAGTGCGATTCTGATTTTCTCTACAAGTTTTTATTTCTTCCACCCGAAAATAAATATTCTTATGGCCCGAGTCTGGTCCAAAAGAGCAAAGCCAAAATTTATTTATTTATTGGGAGGGGGGACGATTTCCCTCTGCTTGTCCATTAAATGAGCTTCCCCATCTCTTGGAAAGCTCCTGAGAATTTTACTGTCTACTTAACTAATCTCTTCAAGTACTTGGGGGAAAAAAATGTCATTGCTTACTTCCCACTAATGTTCTAGGGCTGCTGGGAGGCTCGGGTGGGGGACGTTGGGGCAGCTGAATAGGACCAGTATCTGGCTCCTCATTTGGTGCCATTGCTGCCACCTCCCTGGCTTTGATCCTGCAAGCGTTGTGGAGGCTGTGTGTGGGGGTGGGGAATGCTCAGCATGCACTACAGTGGCCCATGTAGCCACAAGTTGCCACTGCCTGTAGTTAGGTCACGTCTACACAGCTTTAGTAGCATAGCTACAGCACCACAGCTATCTTGCTGTAGCTTTATAGCAGAGATGCAGACTACAGTGATGGAAGGGGCTTTTCCATCGCTGTAGGAATGCCAATTACCTGAGTGATGGTAGCTAGGTCGATGGAAGCATTCATCAGTTGACCTAGCTGCATCTACACCAGGGGTTAAGTTGGCATGGTTATGGGGATGAGAGGTGTGGATTTTTCACACCTGACTGTTAGCTCTCTCAATTTAAGTGTAGTCCAGGTCTTACTTGCAGCTCAGCTGGATGTGTGAAAATCCAACTGAGATGCAGGAATACATGACAGGGTGAGGGATGCCAAATATATGAGTATCATACAAGAAGCATGACACTCCACAGCTCTAGTAGGTGGTCTGCTCCCCCCAAACCCATATTCAGCAACACTTGGATGTGGAAGTATTTCCCTCTTAAGCCTGTTGCCACTTAGAGACCCATTTTCTCATTCTGGGACTGTTGTGTCCAGAGGGTTCCTTATAGGTGCAATATATTCTAGGGTGCATCAGCATCAGAAAGGGAGGGAAGGATATATAAATGGCAGCAAAAGACCAGAGTAGCATGTCCCAGTTTTGCTGTTGCTGAAAAAGTTTGGAGAGGGAGGCTGGCAAAGTTTAAGAATTAAACAGGAAGTGAAAGAAACCCACAACTAATTTTATTATTGCTTTCTATTTCTAAACACCCTTCTAGACACTAAGGTGCTTATGCCCCATGTGATATTTTTGGATAGTCTCCTTTAAGTGTTGTGTCCAAATTGTTACTTTGCCTTTTGCCCTGCCTCATTGAATTTCTGTGGTCTGATGAAGGGGATTTGATTCTTTAGGACATGCTCACTTTAGGTTTAAATAAATAATGTAACACCTAGTTTTTTATTTGTTTTAAGGTCTTTAATTGTACCATTGCTCTATCCTGCACTAAAAGACACTGCTGTTTCTTGCTCAATCCCTCTCCTCACCCCCCATCTTCCAGCCCTTTTCAAAGATCTCTCTATCAGGAGATCATTTATGTAAATGACATTGATCTGGGATTGTTTAAGATGTACAATTGCATGTACATCTGATTGTGTTTCATAGCCTGCATTTTGCTGTGAAAGTGATAGGAGTGGAACCAAAGTAGCAAGACCGTTAAAATTCTGCAGCACTATATTTCAAAATAAGTCTTGTGATTCTGGTACAGTTAAATTTATGAACAATGGTCAGAAAAATAAACAAGAAACTTAATGGACAGCTGGAACTCTAATTCCACAATGGCACGTTATTTTGGTTAAATGCAAGAAAAAATGTCCTGAAATTCATATAAATGGCCACCAGATGTCAACCTTACTCCACAAAAATGATGATGGTGGACCATTTGACTGGCAGTTCAAGCTCCTTAGCAATACAGTACTTCAGCTCTCCTTTATATATGGGTTCATATCACTGCAAATCTTGTAAAGTGAGCTACTGTACTTACTCTTTCACATACACATCAATTGATTTTATAAGCTATTGTGGCAATGTTCACATCACCCCAAGAAGTACAACTGCACCCCATATTAACTAGAATGGTTTTAGCTAGTTACACATTTAATTCTGTCTAACTGACAGAGCTGAATAAGAAAAGAAAATTCTAGCCATCAAAGTTCATACAACTCTTTGGGCCAGCATGATACTCTATTAATCTTAAAATTTCAGTGTTTTTTTGCTATGTCTTAGTGAATAATGTTGCAGACCCTCAAGAAGAGAAGTTGAATAAAACCATTTAAATATGAAAATGTAAATGTTAAAAGTCAAGTTAAATGAAGAATAATTAAAACTCAGCAGCAGAATTAGATGCTCTGAATTTCTGAAGCATTTGTACCTAATGTTTTTATTTCCAGTTGTGTCACTTGTCTTCGCACAGACATGGTTTCATATTTGTTACATGCCTGAGTGCAAAAAAACATAATAAAGGATGTTATTCCTACTTCATCCTTTCACTAGTGTGAAAAATAAGATTCCCAAGGCCTAATCCAAGTGTTTTCCAGCTAAAAAGGGGGCTTTGATAAGTGGGAGAAGTACACATTAAGGACAAGCAGCTCTCAAATTGGAGAGAATAAAACCCTAAACTGAGAATGATACAGAAGGATTTCACAAAGTGATATTTTGAAATGAAATTATTTGCTTATAAATGGGACTGCCATGAGATAGGTATCTCAAACTGGGGTGGCCTTTTAGTAACACTTAACTGGAAAACTTCTCTATATCCATTGTGGCTTGCAATTAAGCCTGAACAAGTTTGGTTGCCTTTCACAGCCAGATTTAATTTCATCCAGGTTTCAGCACTCAGAATCAAATCATTTAAGATATAGCCATCCTTTTTGCAGCATACACCTGTTTCCACTCATTCTGACAGTTCCGGATTTAATGTGAAAAGGGCAGCAGGGCATGATCGTAAAATCATGCTCTACATTCCTGAGAGTCTGAGCCAAACAGAGGAGATGATTCCATGACACCTATTTCATAATGCACATGGAACAATGTGATATTTCAGGGGCCTGAGTTCTAGACATTGACAGTTAAATATGGTTTTGCAGAGAAATCACGGTGCTTGGTTCCTATTTTGACCAAGAAACTGAGGTGAGGTGCAGTGCATTTATTTATCTAGCACTGCTAGTCATATTGGGAATCAGAAATGGAGCCCCAGTACTGTGATGGGGTGAACTGGTTTAGAAATAAATTAAGAGCCCTGCCAAACCTGGGTCTATTTTCAGAAATGAATATGAACAGAAAAACCAAAATACCATAAAAACGAGAGCTCGGATGCAAAGGAAAAAGTCAAGCCCTTAATTTTTCTGTAGCCCAGTTCTCCATCTGCAATATAGAGATATTTACAATATATACCTTCAAGTCAGCGGCACTGCTATGGGTACCCGCATGGCCCCACAATATGCCAACATTTTTATGGCTGACTTAGAACAACGCTTCCTTAGTTCTCGTCCCCTAACGCCCCTACTCTACTTGCGCTACATTGATGACATCTTCATCATCTGGACCCAGGGAAAAGAATTCCTTGAGGAATTTCGCCATGATTTCAATAATTTCCATCCCACCATCAACCTCAGCCTAGATCAATCCACACAAGTGGTCCATTTCCTGGACACTACTGTGCTAATAAGCAATGGTCACATAAATACCACCCCATACCAGAAATCTACTGACCACTACACTTACCTACATGCCTCCAGCTTCCATCCAGGACACACCACACGATCCATTGTCTACAGCCAAGCTCTAAGATATAACCGCATTTGCTCCAATCCCTCAGATAGAGGCAAGCACCTACAAGATCTGTATCAAGCATTCTTAAAACTACAATACCCACCTGCTGAAGTGAAAAAACAGATTGACAGAGCCAGACGAGTACCCAGAAGTCACCTCCTACAAGACAGGCCCAACAAAGAAAATAACAGAACACCACTAGCTGTCACCTTCAGCCCCCAACTAAAACCTCTCCAGCGCATCGTCAGAGATCTACAACCTATCCTGAAAGATGATCCTTTACTCTCACAGATCTTGGGAGACAGACCTGTCCTCGCTTACAGACAACTCCCCCAACCTAAAGCAAATACTCACCAGCAACCACACATCACTGAACAAAACCACTAACCCAGGAACCTATCCTTGTAACAAACCCCGATGCCAACTCTGTCCACATATCTATTCAAGTGACATCATCATAGGACCTAATCACATCAGCCATACCATCAGGGGCTCGTTCACCTGCACATCTACCAATGTGATATATGCCATCATGTGCCAGCAATGCCCCTCTGCCATGTACATTGGCCAAACCGGACAGTCTCTAAGCAAAAGAATTAATGGACACAAATCTGACATCAGGAATCATAATACTCAAAAACCAGTGGGAGAACACTTTAACCTGTCTGGTCATTCAGTGACAGACCTGCGGGTGGCTATATTACAACAGAAAAACTTCAAAAACAGACTCCAACGAGAGACTGCTGATCTGGAATTGATATGCAAACTAGACACAATCAACTCAGGATTGAATAAGGACTGGAAATGGCTGAGCCATTACAAACATTGAATCTATCTCCCCTTGTAAGTATTCTCATACTTCTTATCAAACTGTCTGTACTGGGCTATCTTGATTATCACTTCAAAAGTTTTTTTTCCTCTTACTTAATTGGCCTCAGAGTTGGTAAGACAACTCCCACCTGTTCATGCTCTCTGTATGTGTGTATATATATCTCCTCAATATATGTTCCATTCTATATGCATCCGAAGAAGTGGGCTGTAGTCCACGAAAGCTTATGCTCTAATAAATTTGTTAGTCTCTAAGGTGCCACAAGTACTCCTGTTCTTTTTGCGGATACAGACTAACACGGCTGCTACTCTGAAACCTGTCAGAGATACTGTTTTCTTCATCCCACTTTTTTTTTTTTTTTTTTGTCCTGCCTATTTAGATTGTCAGTTCCTTGGGACAGGGACTGTCTCTGATGAGTCTGTACATGTTAGCACAGTGGGATCCCATGTCTCATTTGGGGATTTTAACTGCTGCTGTGATACAATAGTTAATAGCAAACAGGAAGAGCTAGGGCAGCATATTTACATAAGGCAAAATCCTGCAAGGTGCTCAGGTGCCAGTGTAGTCCCCAGGAGGAGAGGCTGCTGAGAGCACTTTACAGGCTTGATCCCCTCGTTCTCTCTTTCTACTTGCCTCAAACATGAGAATTCTCTGGAGCAAATTCTGAATAAACTAAAAAGCCTATAGCTGAGATAAAAAGAGGAAATCTGGTTAATAAAAGGATTTACTTCAGTAACTAAAAAACCCCCAACCCTCTACTGCAAGTGAAATGGACATTTCAAATACTGCAAGGCAGAAAACAAATCAGCCGTAGTACTAATGATTACAATATGAGCTCATGATTCATATTCAAAGCAGTATAATTACTGTGAATATCATATTGGATTTCAAAATGAGGAAAGAGTTTTAGTGCTTTCTAGGTTAAGGATAAACATAACTGATTTATGATTAATACCAAGGTCTGGCTTATCTTGCAAATATATTGTATTTCACACATTAATGAGGATAAAGGCATTTTTCTCATTTCTATATGAAACCCAATATTCACATACCAGAGGCAAGAGGAGGGATATTGGCTGGAGCTACTGCTAGATGGATACTTGACATCATTCATGCCAGAGTCAAGTCCATCTGTTGCATGGCAGCAGGAAGATGAATGGGATGATGATAGATTAAAGAAAACATGGAAGTTTTTGAAAATTGTATTGATTAAGTAACAATTATGAGGAAGCAGGTTCACATCTTCCTGTCGGCTCATTGTGAATTACATAAGTGCAACACATTTCCTGGGACTTATTGAGAGTTGAAGGTTAGTGGCCCAAAAGCTGTGGCTTTGACCACCAACTCTTGCCAGTTGCTCATTATCGCCAAAGAAGTGCTAAGCACCAAGCTCTTGTCACTGTGACCAGCTAAGGAAACAAATAGGCATGTGTATTATCATTACAGCGCATGTAGTTTCATTTAGAGAGCCCTGGACATCTTTAAAGAATTAGGGTCTGATCCTGCAAGGTGTCAAGTTTGGGTACTCCGTTTGCAGAGGGCTCTCACAACCTCACAGGATGCAGCCCTCGTGTTAGTTATTTAGTTTCAAAAATATAAATGCCAATCCAAGGCCCTAAAACAACATTGATAATACAATAAAATTCCAGCAGCATTAAAATGATCAATTCAACAGGAACACAGCCAGCTACCTACAGAGACTTTTTTCCACCACTTCATCATTGTGGGAATATACCTTCAGTCCTCTCCAAGGCACTCTCAAACAGCTGTCTTTTGGATCACATCTGGAAGGTCATCCAATCTGGACTATGTCTGACCAAGGGGAAAGTAAGTTCCAGAGTCCTGAAGCTGTCCTAGAAACTACTGCCAGCTGCCCTGTCTCTTATAAGAAGTGGATCCAGCTTGAGTGGCCTTGTTGACTGCACCCCTACAGTCGCCTTTCAGGCTCACTATTCCATCTGAGATATTATTAAGGATGGTATTTTGTAGGATTGATTTTTTTTTTAAAAATTGGATTCAGGCACATTTTAATCCAATGCAAGAGAAGGATGATGGTGATCCCCATGGAAAATAGCAGACTGATATTTTTTGAATTTCAGATATTTCAGGGTTAAATCAGCAAGGGGAAAAAGTCAGTTGACTCTTACCTGATCATCATCCCGCCACAATGATGGGAATTGAAGGTTGCTCCATCTGTGTATATCTGACATGCTGCTTTGCTCATGATGAGGTTTGACATGACAGAAGGCAGGAGGTACACTCCACATCCGTACTGCTTGTGGGAGTGGCAGGAATCTGAAAAGCTCTTTGGGCTCAGTGGCTTCTATGCCAGAGATGTAGAAATCCAACTTCATCCTAAGGATCCAATCCTGCTCCCACTGATGTCAATGACAAAAATGACAATGGCAAATTCCAGCAGAATTAGACTAAAGCCCCTTTCTTGTGTTAAGCGGAATTTTACTCCCCAAAAGTCTTCATAGCCAGGGAGGAAGGCACTACTCAGGACACACAAGGGCAGCAGAAACCAGCCCTAGAAGATTTACATTCAAGATGGAAACCAGGATTTAGTGGGTTTAATCCTAATCCTTACTCCTGTGAGAACATTAAGTGACATAGGACCAGATTGTATCTGGCCCTTATGTGAATGCACAGGGAGTCTTCCCTGACCCCCCCCTCCCCCACTATCTGCTTAAGGACTAACCACTTCTGGAGCCCCAGGACTTAGGGGAGCATAGGGACTGCTCCATCTCTGCACCTTTCTGTTCCTGCTTCTTTATAGAGACCACCTGCGTGGGCCCATACAGCAGGTCAGCCACACTGGGGGAATCAGGGAACTTGGGGAGAGGCTGCAAGGCTAGAGGCAGAATCAATCCCTGAACATTCCCTGGAGTGGTGCAGCTCTGCATCACCTCTGTTACAGGATAGTGCTTGGGAATGCATAGAAAGTTCACACGCCTGTGCTAAATGAAGGGTGCTAGCCCTTCTATCTCTAAACTAACATTGCTAGAGCATATGCTAGGGTTACCATATTTCAACAAGCAAAAAAGAGGACGGGAGGAGCCCCGCCCTAGCCCCGCCCCTGCCCCTCCCACTTCCCGCCCCCCCCAGAACTCCCAACCCATCTAAACCCCTCTGCTCCCTGTCCCCTGACTGCTCCGATCCCTCTCCCCACTCCTGCCCCCTGACAGCTCCCCCCCAGAACTCCCAGCCCCCTACCCCCCGCTCCTTGTCCCCTGACTGCCCCCTCCTGGGACCCCTGCTCCTAACTGCCCTCCAGAACCCCACCCCCTACCTAAGACTCCCTGTTCCTTGTCCCCTAACTGCCCCCTTCTAAGACCCCCCCCCAACTGCCCCCCAGGACCCTACCCCCTACCTGTACCCTGACTGCCCAAAACTTTCTCCACTCCCCTCCAAAAGCCCCCCCCCCGTTTCTTGACTGCCCCCTCCAGAACCTCCCTGTCCCTTCTCCTGCCCCCCCTTACCCTGCTGCTCAGAACAGGGTGTTGGGCTCTGTGCCAGCCAGACACATGGCTGAGCTCCCCTGCACAACACAAAACCCGGTCCCTGGCCCTGCACAGGGCTGCCGGAGCAGGCTGCAGGAGGAGGAGCTGCCGGCCGGCTCAGAATGCAGGGAGGGGGGGGTGGGAGGAGGAAGCTGCTCCGGAGTCCAGCCCGGGACTTTCCTGCAGCCCTCCCAGCCGCTCGCTCTGCCGGGGAAGGGGGAAATCCCGGACATTGTGAGTGCTTTACAAATTCCCCCCGGAAGCTATTTTTAGCACACAAAAGGAGGACATGTCCGGGTAAATCCGGACGAATGGTAACCCTAGCATATGCCACACTAGTGACAGGTACTTTCTAAGGGTATGTCTACACAGCTTTTTAAAATTCATGGCAGTGATGGCTATCAATAGGATCTGCACTTAAAAATTCAGACAGAGTATACAACACATGTTTTAAGGGCAACATCTTAAAAAGCAGAAGAATCATCTCTGGAATTCTTCAGCATAAATAATTGGGAATGTTTATTCAATACAAGAGAAGCTCTTCCATTGTTTTAAATGAAATCCTAACTTTTTTTCATGGGGGCGGGGACCTCAACTTTTCCTACCACCATTTTCCCACTGTTTTCAACTTATCAGAAGCAACCTTAGCTTAGTAAGAAAAGCTACTCTAATAGAGATCTCTATTTTAAAATAGAAGGAAGAATACAGTATATTATAGAAGAATGTTCTGCTTGGAGAAATGCATTTGATACAGACCATATTGAACGATTTCACCTTATACATAGTGTCAATTTTTACTCAGAGTGACCTTCCTTAGCATGACTCTGGCTTGTAAAACGCAAGGTGGCAACACCACAAATTGTTCTATTTGTTCTTTACCTCAGAAGAGAACTTAAATTGTAGCAATTGGGTAAATCTAGCAGACCTACATGCTTTGTGCTTTTCTGAAAGTTGATGCTTGCACAGTACTTTGAAAGCATAAAAGCTATATATAGAAGATAGATAATGTTTATTAGGGGGCAAGGGATTTTTGCATGCCTATACACCAAGGAGGTCATAGCAGCAGAAAATGGAGCCTCCCTTTCTCTCTAAAACACTTAGGGCAAAGCTTCACTGCAGAATCAACCCAGGCTCTTAGCTATGTTTTAGCCAAGTCACTGTATTAGTCATACAGAAAAAAACCTCTGCCTTGGCATTGGAGGTACTTTAAACCTAGGTTAGCTTATCCAGTTGGGTGTGTGGATTAGAACCCAGGCTTCAGTTTAATTCAGGCAGGAACCTGCCCACTTTGCAGGGTGGATGTAGGCAAAAATCACTTGAGTGCTGATAGCCCTCTTACAATTCTCCCCAAGACAGAGGTAAGTTCTCCCTCAGTTGACTAGGAAAGAACCCTGGAGCATCTCAGCACAAAGAACTAAGAAATACACCCCCAGACACACACAGGGAAGTGCAGAAACATGAGGACCAAGTAACATGGACCGGCCTTTGTCATGGGGATGAGCACACCTAGACTAGACTAATGGAGGTGCTGAAATCCCAGTGCCAATCAGCCAGCTTAATTCTGCAACAAAGACAGAGCCTTAGGGTAGGTCTACACTACCAAAACAAAACAAAACCCCAACCAACCAAACAAAAAAACCACAGGCACCAGTGCCAGCTGACTTGGGTTCATGGGGCTCAGGCTATGGGGCTGTTTAATTGTGGTGTAGATGTTTAATTGCAGTGTAGATACTGCCTGAGCCCAAACAGCCCTTTAACCAGAGCCAGAGTCAGTTGGCCCAGGGCAGCTGCAGGCTTTTAATTGCAGTGTAGACACACCATTAGACTCTGTTCCATAAAGCATTTGAAGCACGCACTTAACTTCAAACATATAAGCAGACACACTGAAACAATGGGACTCATAGGTTAGTCCCATGCTTAAGTGTTTTGCTGGATCAGGACCTTAAAAAGCAGTAGGAAGGAGCAAGCTGCAGCTTAGCAGTTATCTGTATTCTGTAGTTCATGGAGTCTCCTTTTTGTGTTAAAGAGGTTACACTGACCTGTAAGAGGACTGTCCATTTTTCACATTTCTCACAGCCAGGGGCAGTTCCGGAGTGTACTGCCTCAGTTTCCCCTCTTCAAGGCTCTATGAACTCCACCAGTGCACAGCCCTTAAAACATTCACCTTCTGACTTTAATTTATTTATTTATAGAATTAGAAACAAACTCAGTGCTAAGGCTTCTCCCCTCTCTGGTTCATCTTTGCTCTGAGCAGGTCACACCACACCCTACCTGGCTGGAATATTGTCTGCTGGTGTCTCAAACTTTCCTGCAGTATTCTGCTCTCTATAACAACACTGTACTACAGCTTTCTGCTGCTGCTTCTTTATAGAGACCAGCTGCCCTCTAGCAGGTGCCATCCAAGGCTGGTAATGAGGCACAGGTGGGTTGGACCAGTTCCCTCTTAAAGGGCCCAATCCACCCTATGACAGGGCTCTAACCTGCATTCATATTTGCCTGAGTAAGGAGTAGGGCAGGAATATAAGCACATGAGCATGAAAACACTAAGGGTATGTCTTCACTACCCGCCTTATCGGCGGATAGCAATCGATTTATCCGGGATCCATATATCGCATCTCGTTAAGACGCGATATATTGATCCCCGAACGCACTCACCATTGACTCCGGAACTCCACCAGAGCTAGCGTCGGTAGCGCAGTGGACGGGGGAGCCCGGCCGTCGATCCTGCGCCGTGTGGACCCCAGATAATTCGATCGAAGATACTTTGACTTCAGCTACGCTATTCGCGTAGCTGAAGTTGCATATCTTAGATTGATCCCCCCTTAGTGTAGACCAGCCCTTAGTACAACAGTATCACAATCAGTCGTGTTGACATCAGTGGAGCTACTAGTACAGATTACCGCTGTAGTCAGGCTTTGTAGAGTCTATACATAACTAAGGTTGGTAAGTGCTCCAGCCCGCTTCAACTAGCAGAGGCGATACCAGACTTTTTTTCTTTTCTTTTTGCAGATGGGGTTGCCTAATACAGTCAAATGTTTAGAATTAAGGTAGCTATACCTTAGTTGAAGTAAGTGTCACATGACTGTTAGTGAATATGCTCTGAAATAGTCAATATTTCCATATTTTGATGTACATGTTTATTATTAAAACCTAATAAAAAGAGAGTCAAAACAGAAAAAACAGGATTGATCAGTACTGGATTTCCCTACCTCTCAGCCTACCTTTGAAAAGCTAACTACAGATGTTGCTACTTTCAGCTTAATAAATACAGTGGCATGCAACATCTGCATGAGATGAATGAATTATACATTCAAATACATGGTAGAATGAGCGTTCTTTAAAGCATTCAGAAAGCAGGAGACGTGCAACATGATTTTCCTTGGGGAAAGAGAAGGAGAGGTGGCAAGAGGAAAAAAGCCCATAATTTTGGAGTTGTACTAATTTTGCAAAATGTAATACTATTGAGACCTTTATATATTTTGTTCTGTACCAACAATTATGACAATATACTTAACGATAATTATATAACTGTAAACATGCCTTTAGCATGAACCATAGATTTACTACTTTGCTTAGGTTGCTGATTATTCAGGTTTTTCTTGTTTGGGTGAAAATTGCATTGTTCCCTGGATAATGAATGTAGATGAGTGGTCTGAGCAAAAGATTAGGGTCCTAGAACTGAACTCTAATCCTGTTTTTATAGCTATGGCCTCTGTCCTCCCCCATGTGTGCGTTTAGTGAAGTCTGTGCCTCAGTTTCCCTCTCTGCAAAAGAGACACACCCATATATAGTGCATATGTACCACTGAAACTTAATTAGATTTAGTAAAGCCTGTTGAAGATTAAAAGTGCTAGGTGTTGTTATAACCTAAGACCTACAAATAGTGGAAGAGAAATCTGTACTTGTCAAATATTTGGAGAACAGTAAATTGAAGTGCAGTCACAATTTTAAATACAAAGGTATATAGTATATTTCAACAGTAGAGTGAACAGTTTGGATCAGATTCTGTCCTTTAATGTGCACTGGCGGGTCGCACGGAAGCACCAGCAGAGGGCAGAATCTGGCCCTTACTGCATAGATTTTAAGAGATTTTTCAAACCCACCTTGTCCTAAGTAGAAACTAAAAGCTTAGAACAGAAACAGAATCTTCACAAGTCCTTTGTTTGCGAGCATATTTCAATATGCAGTATAGTGTCCTGCCAGTGCAAGCTGTGCAGTGTTCCTTGGAAAAAATCTCTGCTTGTACACAGGTGCACCATCACTGATTTTTGTTCAGATACAGTATGTAGTCCGAATGATACACACCAGTGTACTGGATTGGAGGCCAGAGCCCAGAGAGTGCACATTACAGTGCTTATATTCAGCTTTTCGTACAAAATGTAAGACCTTTTACAAGAAGCCCTGTGACAGATTTCCAAGTAAAGGAGAAGTGTGAACTCTGATTTAACATACCTTAAAGCACAAGAGCCAGTGCAGACACTGAAATGTTGGAAGAAAGGTTCCTAGAGTGATCAGCCATACATAGCTAACATTGCAGATGACAATTAAAAGGATTTAACTAATGCAACCTGATATAACCTTGGGACCTGTTACAATGTTCATGGACACTAACTTATTTTAGTGTTTTCTGTCACTTTTTTTGGGTAAGGAGATACTTTCCCCCCTCTCTCTTATAGCTTTTAATGTGGTCAGGAAACTGTTAGGAACAGTCAAATCAAATTGTAAAACCCCAGAAGACATAGTCCATTGCGTATTTTGCATATCTTATTGCTTCATGTACAGGAGACCAGAATCTGATCTCTCTCTTACAACAAAGGAAAGCCAGACCGTGGAAAATGTGGGAAATTTATGTATTATTTTTATGGAAAAATATCCATGACTTGGTTTCTCCACTCCTGTTATATCATTACCCACTCAGTACTAAGGAGTTAATTTCTTCCCCGGGGTAGGGGACTCAAGAGGAGTCACACAGGTAGTAGGCATGTCTGTGCTGGTATGAATGAATTATCAAGAATTGCCAGCATGTGAATGGAGTTGCCATGGCAATACAATGGAAGACCAACAAGTGGACTTTAACTTTTAATGACTGGCAGATGGGAAGACAGAACATATGGAACTAGCACGTTGAAACAAAAGTGGGAGGTGGGCGCAGACAGTGGGTATATTACACAGCAGCTGGGAGGTGTAATTCCCAGCTTGGGAAGATGTTCATGCACTAGCGCAAGCTGAGTTAGTTAGTGCCTAAAAGCTGCAATGGCACAGGTGGTGGCTTGGGCTAATCACCCAAGAACATACCCAGGGGGGTTGGGTAGGATTGCACTTGGGTGGCTAGCTCAAGCCATTTCCTATGTAACAGTGGCTACACTGCTACTTTTAGGCACTACCTTGAGCAAAGCTAGCACTTATACGTCTACTTGAGCTGGGACTTACACCTCCCAGCTGCTGTGTAGACATACCCTCTGTTAAGTGGGCTGCTACCCAGAACAATGGGAGATGGAATCCTGGATTTGTGCAAGAGAGGTAAGTGATGCTGCCAGCATTGCTTTGCATGTAAACTTTGCTTTTCCGTTCTAACCCAGAGACCCTAACATTCTGTATTCTAGTTTACTAGTAAGTGATGGCTTGTTTTCAAAAGGTGGTTCCATGTCACTGCAAAACATCTAGATGGCTCCCAAGAGTGGCAAGTCTCCAACAGGGGGTACATGGTCTTTTGGACCCAGCTGAAGAAGCCAGGATGAAAAACAAAAGTGCTGAAGCCAGGGTCTCCCTCTCAGAGTACTAGGGGAGCCACGGGCTACCTTGCACAAGTTAGAGTCCTAGGATCTAGCACTAAAAGGGTACCATCCCAGAGAAATTGTGTAAAGGTCAGAGGCCTAGAATGCCCTGTGGATCCGGGACACAGGCTAACTGCTTTGAAGCCACTGGAATTACTGCAGATTTAGTCCTGTGTAACACAGCAGAATGTGGCTCAGTAAGTGAAAAACAAAGCAGAAGACCTATATCTTTCACTATTGACGCTGCAACATATGACCGGAGCCTTTTCTGAAGCTGTGTTGTTTTGTTGGTGTTCCATCCATGTTGAATTAATTTTCTTTGGCAGTTTCTTGATTGTTCCGCTGTCTATTTGTTTGAAATGGAAACTGAGCTATGTTGTCTGCTCCCTCTTCTGGCACATGATTATACAGTACAGCTTCCATTTTTGTAATCAATCACTATCAACATAATTTCCCATTGTGTGCCACAGCATTACAAAACTTTTGGAGAGGATTTCATCTGAACATCAGATATTGTGGAAAAAAATGATAAAACCTAAGAGAGAATCCATGTGTGAGAGAAAAATGTCCATGTTATTCCAGTCACTTGTTCAGTCCTTTAAAGACATTTGAGTTGGAGCCTTTGATTCTGAGATTTTCAATGTACAAAGGGCAAAATTCCCAGTCTTGGCTGTCTGAAATTAGACACCTAAATCCTAATAAGCAATCTGATTTTCACAAATGCTCAGCAACCCTAGCTGCTACAGACATCCAGTGGAAGCTACAGATGCTCAGCATCTCTGAAATCAAACCATAAATGTTTGTGTACTCTGTGGATCTAATCCAAAACATTCTGCCTTTAAAAAAAACAAGTTAGAAGTAATACAGTTCATAGTTGCAGTTACATAAAGATGCAACACCCGTAAAAATAGTTTTGGATTGGAAATGCATTACAAAAGGGTTAGATTTTTAAGTAGTCAAGATAAACAAGACATAATTAGCGCTAATTTGGTTCACATCTCACTTCAGAGCTCCAATGAGGGGCTTGTCTACAATTGGACTAAGTTAGCGTTAGCTGCATCTTATTTGAGTTGGATGAACAGACTGAATGTTCATGGATGCTTTATACTAGAATGTATTTAACACAATAGGATTTAATCCTTATGTTGCTTGTCTGCCACCTGTGCAACAAAGGTGATATGACAGTGAATTAGTCTTAGTATATTAATACTTAGCTCTTATATAGATCATTTTATATGTAGATCTCAAAGCACTTTACAGATAATGTAAATGTCATTATCCCTCTATTGCAGATGGGGAAATTGAGGGACAGAAGTGAAATGATTTGCCCAAGGTCATCCAGCAGGTCAGTAGCAGAGCCAAGAATAGAATTTGCATCTCCTAAGTCCCAGGCCAGTGTCCTAGCCACCAGGTCACACTGCCTCTTTAATAGAAAACAGCCACCTTTGAAAAGCCAGAAAGAGAAGATGCTGGAATGCTCGGCTGCAGAAAGTCATTGGAGGGTAAAATTCATGCTCGTGATCATATTCTCTTTCCATATGGCAACCTTGGATGCAGAAGTGGATTGGGCAGTCCCTGTGGAGAAAGGCATGGGTTCTATGGCCAACTCTGTTACTGATTTACTGTGCATGTCTCACTCCCCGTCTGTAAACATATGGCAATACTGTCTATCTACCTCACAGGGTTGTGGTAAGGCTTAATTAATGAAAAGACCCTATAATTACAAAGTGTTCATTACGTGTACAGAGAAGTGGTTTTTGCTCTCATCTACCTGCCAACGCTCTTTCCTCCATTTTTTCATGGCTGAAGATTCTCATTTTGACCATTTTGATCCTTTTCGTTCTTTCACCGGTTCAGCTGGAGTCTTGTATACATGCCACATTGGCCTGTACTGAAGAGGACAGCCTAAATCTCCAAAGGCCAGCTCTTGTAGAACACACTAGGTGCTTTCAGCTCAGCAGCAATGAAAACTGTGACTGGCTGGAGCCTTCACTTTAGAACAAGCTGCTCCAGTTTAATCTGTAAGATTTGTGTTCTTACTCTATAAGATGATCTCACTTGCTCTGTTTGGAGCGATTCTGTGGCACACTCTTCTCTCAGTGGGATCGTAGGAAGTGAGTTAAGAAAAGGCTACTCATCTTATGTTCACAAGAATTTGTAGCTCAGCACAGCTGGGAGATACAGTAGTTCAGTTTAGATTTCTGTAAGCCTGTGGTCTCGACTGCAACATGCCTAGTGTCAGAGGACCTCTTAATTGTGCCATGGATTTAGTCATTTGAAACAAAATAGGGGTAAAGAATAACTCTCAACGAGGAAGGACAGGTGAATGAGAAAAACTGTGGCAAGACAGCTCACATTCTTTTGGATCAATATTAATGGAATTGAGATAGTATGAGATAGAAAGCTGTATGAGATCTTCTGTTAAAGCATATGGAGCCCCATTGTGCCTTCTGGGGACTGCCCTGTGGGAGTTCTGCATGTTTTGCCTCCTTTTGACTTCCTTTGTTGTAGCTAGTGCCTCAAAGCAGGGTGCAGTCTCTGCATTCAGAGAACAAGGATTGTAACTCTGGCAATGGTGATTTAAAGGAAGATGAGGCTCCTTGGCCCCTTCTCCTTCTTGTGCACCATGTGCAGGAGCTGACCCCAACCTGGCCCATGGTTTGCAGCCCCTGAGCTGTGCAGCCAGCAAGCCTTCAGCTCTGTTGTAACCACGCATCACTATTTTTAAGGTCTGAGTTTCCAAAAGTGAGGCACATAGCCAACAGGCTTCCTATTTTAGTTACAATGACTGTGATTGCACATACACCCATACTTCATTTGCAGGAGCAAATGACTGCTCATACATCTAACTGTCTATTTGTACTGGCTCACACCCAATTTACACATTACCATGCTAACAGGGCCTAAAATAAGGTGTGTATGGGTGTGTACACTTTAGTGCCTGACTTTTTGAAAAAACAAAGGCCAGTTCCTTGGCTGGCATACCTTGGTGTAGCTCCATTGAAGTAAAAAGCTACTCCAGATTTACACCAACTGAGGCTCTGGCACCCCATGTTTAGTGAGATGCATACATCACAGAGTAATTCAGCCACAAGCAAGCAAGAGTTGTAAAAGAAAGCATTGGAATTACATTATAGTATGTTTGCTTTTCTGCAGTGTTGTCAGTGAAGACCACCCTCAGAAGAAAGGTATGTAAATCCCAGCCTCACCTGCTTGTTTAACTAGGAGTGAGAATTTGAGAAGTGAAGACTCCACTGAACACTAGCATCTAAATTATGCCTCATTGAATGAAATAGTCTCTCTCTCTCTTTCCTCACACACACACGTACATACGTACGTTGGGGCTTGCTTTTTCCAGTATCAGAACATTCATTTGTAAAACTGGTTCTCTTGTTATTGTCAAAGTGAGAGATTTCCAGGGGGGTGGTTGACAGGTTAGACAAAGGGCCCTGTTCAGTAATAAAATTGTTATGCAGGTGTTCAGTTTTCCCTGCAGCATTTGTACATGCCAGATGAACTATGCTTGGGCCTGATACATCCCCGCCCCACTGAATTATTGCCATGAAAGTCTAGGAGAAGAGCACTTTGTACTAGTGTTTTGAGTGACAATATTTGAACAAAAATAGGCATGGGTGGAGGGGAAATAATTTTTGCTCCTTAAAGCAACAGATCACACATTCACTGTATCTATTTGTTATGGGAAACGCTGGTTCTATATTTTGCAGTGACACAATGGACTTGACTTCAATCTGTAATACAGTGTGTGGGTGAGCATCATAGCATATCTGGAGAAAGCTAGTACTGCTATGCAGACACAGGGCATGTCAGAACTAATCCTAGCGGTGGCACAGATGGCAACATCAGATTATTCATAGATTGAAGCAGTTTCTCCCATTCATTTCTTCTTCCTCCTTGAGATTGATTCTTTACCCTGGTTTTATTTCAAATGACTAAATCCCAGAGTTGGCACAATTAAGAGATCCTCTAACAAGTAGGGTGACTATATAGCAAATGTGAAAAATTGGGACACTTATTTTTTCAGGGTGCGGGAAGGTGGTATAGCTGCCTATATAAGACAAAGCCCTAATATCAGGATGATCCTGATAAAATTGGGATGTCTGGTCACCCTAAACACAAGGCATGTTGCATTCAAGACTGCAGGGTTACATAAGCTTAGGAAACACCCATGGATGAGAACTGAACTTAAATGGAAATCAGAAGACAGCAGGTCCCTTAGATTTGTGAATTTCATGTGGTCTGAGGTTTATTGAGGACATTGCACACTGTTACAGCCAGTCATAGGGCCTGATTCTTCTCTAACAGCAATGGAAATCAGGAGTAGCTCCACTGCCATGAATGGAGTTGTTCCAACATAAAACTGGTGTATATGGTCTGTTTATCATGTGAAGTGGGGAAGGTAGGTTTGTGTGAAGGGAGGTAAGCTATTGTAATGTTGTTTGTTATTAAAGGGATAATAAAGTTCAAGCACATTGTAACCCGAGAAAGCACCTAAATATCAACAAAGAAAAAGGAAACATGTTATGGAGCAAAACAGATGTTAGTGTAAGGCACTGGTCAAAGCTCTGTGTTGGAGAGCATGCCGGGTAAGATCATCATTCTATCAGTGGTAGCTAATATTGAGCTACTAAATGAAATTAGATCACACACCTTCATCAGTAATGTACTGTGTTTATCTAGTAATTTCTTTTGTAAGCTGTATGTTCAACCCAACTGGCCCGTATGAGTATTTATCCTGAAAGTAAAGGCCAGTTCCACCAAATGAATTCTGGGTTCACAATGTCCACTTTCATTGCTCATGATGCCACCAGTTAACATGGTCCAATGGTTCTGTGGCAGGCAACAAGGGAATGTTAAAGTAAAACCTATGAAGATCGGAAATACACTATTTTTCAAATCATCAGTGGGATCCCAGGAACCGGCAGTGATGAAGCGAGTCGGGAACTTTCCTTCCTTCACAATTTTCACCGAACCCCTCCTCTCAGAGCAGCCACGGTCATGAGATGTTCCCTCCAGCTGCTGCTTCTCCAATGCTCTCAACCCTTGTCAGCCCAGAATATGAGAGGCTGAGCCTGTGAATTTAATCTACGACTTCTGTATGGCACCAAGGCACAGAGAAGAACTTTTACTAGATGGTGGGCCTTCAGATTCTATTCTTCAAATGTTTCATAAGGATTTCATTGCTGTTGCTGCTAGTCACTGCTCTGCAGATGCTGCAGTTTCCTAAAAAAGTTGCTGTTCCAGGAAATGTCACTTCAGCACAGTGGGAGGAGAGATGACCTAACAGCAATACAGCAGCAGCCACTGAAAAACTGCCTGTTTGGAATATCAGATGCTCCAGGCTTAGGCCCCTTTAACTGGCTTTTGTTGCCACTGCAATGTTGGAGCAGTTTCCAACATTGCTTCCATTCTGGAACAACCTTCAGTGAATGACATGCTTCTCCACCAGAAATTTCTGGTAGCCTGCCCTCTACAATAAATACTCTAGGGGATAGGGCATAAACCTATCCCTGGATCCAATTTGTTAAGGGAAGGAGCAGGAACCTGCCTGTTACGGCTTTCAGTACCTATATGCATAATCCGCTTACACTGGGAGCATTACCTTCTTCAGCTAGTGAACACCGTGCAGAATAACTGGCCTCTGATTACTTTATTTGTCAAAAAATGCAGCTCTGGGCTGACCAAAACTATTCAAGAATTCAATGTAGTTGAATAATTTTGGATGAAAAAAAAAAGAAAAAGTTCAAAACAGTCAAATTTTTTGATTCAACAGTTTCCAAATGAAATATTTTGACTTTTTGTTTTGACACGTGTGGCTTCATAATTTAGCTACATTTATTTAAAAACAAAACAAAGCAGTAAAAAAACACCTGACATGAACTAGAAAAAAAAATGAAAATAATTTGTTTTGGGTCAAACAAAATGTTTTCTTTGACCCAAAATGAAATTTTCTTTTTTAGCTTTTTATTTCAATGAGGAAAAAAATCCATTTGGGATCTACCCAAAACTAAATTTTTTTCCTTCAGATTTTATCCTGTCAACTCTGCCTCTGGTATCCACAGGAAAAGAACTATCCATACATGAAGTTATCCGCTCTGTGGCTGCTAGCACTTACTTATTTAATACAATGTGATGCTAAAAGCCTTTGATTGTGAGCAAAACAAACACATTGAACTATACATAATTGTTGCAAAGAGTGGAGTGTAATGCAGAGAGTGGAGTGTAATGCAGAAGTCAGTACTTTTGACAAGCCTCAGTAGTTCTGGCAAATCTTTAGAACAGAGGGGGACAAACTACGGCCCGTGGGCCACATCTGTCCCACAGGACCCTTCCCTCTGGCTCCCGAGCTCCTGCCAGGGAGCGGGGTCAGAATAGGCTTGCAGAGGAGCCAGCCCAACTCCCCGGCAGCACAGTGAGTGGGGTGGAGGCTAGCCCCTGGCCCATCCCCTTCTGCTTCCCTCCTACCCTCTCTCCCTCGCAGTCACACTTCCCCCAGCACCTGGGCAGTGTGGCTGCAGCTCTGGCCAGGTAGCATGGCTATAGCGCCACCAGACCTGGTGCTCCAGGGTGGCGCGGTCCAGGGGCGGGGAGCAGGGGGAGTTCTGGGGCAGAGGGCTGCAGGGGGCAGTCAAGGGGTCTGGGCCCTGCTGCCAGGGACAGAGGCAGCGCAAGCCAGGGCCCCCCTCCACCCGCAGCATGCTTGGCCCCTGTCCCCAGCAGCCAAGCCCAGACAGGGAGCGAGCTCTGCCCGACTGCCAGGGAGAGTAGCCAAATGAGCAGGGGAAATGCACAGGGAAAGGCCTGAGACCCCTTTCCCCCATCCCACAGGTAACGTGGGGCAGGGAGGGTTGGATAGGGGTCTCCAGGGGGGTGGTCAGCAGGTGGGGAGCAGGGGAGATTGGATAGGGGCAGGGGTCCTGGGAGTGGTCAGGGGCAGAGAGCAGGGTGTTTGGATAGGATGAGGGAGTCCCAAGGGGCAGTCAGGGGTGGGGGGGAGGGGGGTTGATGGGGGTGGGGTTCTGGGAGGCTGGATGAGGGCCAGGCCACGCCTTGCTGTTTGGGGAGGCATAGCCTCCCCCAGCCTTCCCTACCCAGCCCGCCATATAACTTCTGTATCTGATGTGGCCGTAGGGCCAAAAAGTTTGCCCACCCCTGCTTTAGAAGGAAATGCAGTGCTCACTAGATCTGATGTATCAGAATCAGAGCACCCTCTGAGGACAGAAGTGCATTGTGCTTGACAGTCCTGAGTTTCATGCAGAAAGGGAGCAAGACATGTCAGGCTAGATTTCCAAAGTGCATAGGAAAGCAATTTGACCCATGTGCAATGACTGAAATGGAGGCAGTTTCAGAGTACAGGGCAAGCAACTCATGGTCCTCAGAGTGCAAGAATGGCATTGTGAGTCTAGCACTTTGACAGAACAGAGAAAAATAGATTTATTTATAGAGACGGCATATAGGGCTAGTTTGGAGCAAAATGGGCAACCCACTTCTCCATTTGAGGAAGGTGGGATTAGCAAGGAGAATGGAAGGAAGTACTCCCATAGAAGGGACTTCCAGGAGGGTTAGTGGAGACTGATTCCTCACATATCAAGGAGATGAGGATACATTTGTGAAACACAAACAAGCTGTGGCCAAAGGCGATTTGATTATTAGAAATGTTGATAGTTGGGCACGTGGTGACTATGCAAGATATCTGGTGACTTGTCATTTGGGTGTGAAAATGCAGATTTCATCTTCTAGACCAGGGGTGGCCAAACTTACTGCCCTCCAAGTCGCATACAACAATCTTCAAAAGTTTGAGAGCCAGGGTGCACCTGCTGGGGCTCAGGGCTTCAGCCCCACATGAGGCGCCTGCCGGAGCTTGGGGCTTCAGCCTTTCTCCTGCTGAAGCCTCAATCCTTGGAAGGTTCCTTTCATGGGTCGGAAACCCCAAGAACCCCTCCTCCCTGCTGGGCAGAAACTCCTACCCCACCATCCACTTGCAAGGCAAAGGTCCTGAGCTCCCCGCCCCAAGTCTGCTAGGTGGAGAATGAGAGGGAGGCAGGGGGGCTCCGCAAGCTACACTTTAACTGTAAAAGAGCCACATGCATCTCGCGAGACACGGTTTGGCCACCCCTGTTCTAGACAGACTGTGGTGGAGTGGACTCTGTGGTTATGCTTCATAGTGGTATCAGTGATGTAGCAAGGTGCATGACAGAGGTCCTGGAAGCAAAATGTAGGTTATTAGGCAAAGGGCTTAAGTCCAGGATCACTAGGGTAGTCTTCTCTGATATGCTTCCTATTGAACATGAAGGGCTAATCAAGAGGAACAACAAGGTCTCGCCATATGTTTTAGAAGATGGTGGAAAGTGGCATGTTTTAAATTGATTTTTCACTGAGGAACTTTTGCGGCTCCACCTTAACCAAAATGGAACCAGATTTCTGGCACAGACAAGGGATGAGGATTATTTAACTAGAAATTGGGGGAGAGCTAAATAAGCACTGAGAAGGATTCAGGTGGAACAAAGAAACATGCTAGGAATTAATAGTAGTACTAATTCAATATTCAATAGTAAAGGATAGGACAGAAATTGCAGCTGCATTGGAAGAGGGACAGATTGATCTACACCTATAATGTACTATCTACTACAATTCCTTGAGCATATCTACAAAATAGGGAGTAAAGGACTAGCTTAAATAATTTACTTGGATTTTGACTAAGTTCTTCTAAAGAATCTATTATGGCCCTAAGCAATCACAGAGTGAGAGAGAAAGTATTGTCATGGATAAGAAAATGGGTAAGAGACAGGAAAAAAAAAAGTAGAAATAAATGAATGGTAGGGGATTGCTTGTTGGAGCTATGTCATCAGCGATGAAGGCTTGTCCGAAATATTGCCTTGGGCATTATGTGAGGTGGACAGATCCCATGTGAACCCTGAAAATGATGGCTAACACAGGCGGCGAAGATGCAGGGCAGCAAGGTGAAGGAAGTCACTGATAAAGACTCAATGGCTCAGGTCGCACAGCGTGAAGCCAGTGCTGGTAGACCAAGAAAAGGGTCGCCTTACTGCACCTCCGTATCATCCCAGTGTGACGAGATATTTCCTGGGATAATCGTTTGCTCTTGTTTTTTTGACCATGTATAACCTAGTACTTAGCACCAGGGTTAAAGCCTCTGTCTTACTTTCAGCAGTAGATGCCTTCTCAGTGCGGTCTCCCGTTAGTGCAAACATGACGGGTTCGTGCAAAAGCCCGCTGGGGACATGTGTCCTCTGATGTCGGCAGGCGCGCCTGCAGTACATTATGACAATGCAGCCAATTGTATCTGGGATCTCCGACAGTCCACCAAAATTGCAATTTGGAATGTTGCAACTCTTTGCAGGCATGGTCATCAGGTAGCGAAATGGACCGTCTTGGTATATCAATCACAGGTCTATTAAAAGCAAGGCTGATAGATCATGGACATCATGATGTAGAAGATTCTTTACTTCTGTATTCTGGAGGCCCCAACCATTTATATGGGGTAGCACTATTACTGCGAGGTGAGGCCAAGTCCTCGCTGACAACCTGGGCGCCCGGGTCTCCTCGTTTATTTACTGCACCTCTTAAACATTGGCACAGTTACCTCACTGTCATAGTGGTCTATATGCTGATAGAGGAATCTGTTGACTCAGTTAAAGATCATTTCTACGATCAGTTGGAACATCTAGTATGCACAGTCCCTCCACATGATAATCTCGTGATCCTGGGTGACATAAATGCAGTTACTGGCTCCATGCGAACTGGGTTTCAACAGGTCATTATGGTTCAGGAACACCCAATGATAACTCTCCCCTATTGCTTACATTCTGTGCCTCCTAGAATCTTTCCATTCTTGGGTCATGGTTCATGTGGTGACACATACACCAGAAGTCATGGATCTCTCATGATGGCATCACTCAGAAGGAGTTGGACCACATCATTACATGCGATAGACATCTCTTCGCCTCCTGTAGAGTATATCGTGGCGTGGAATGGGTGGCAAACACAGATCACCATCTAGTGGTCGCCCGTATGGTATTGATGCTCCAGCAAGCAAGTAAGCCCTCTGCAATGATGAAGAAGTTTGACATCGATGCACTCGGTGTGCCAGGTTTAGCCAACAGGTTTTGTATTAATGTGAGCAACAGATTCTTGGCTCTATCTAATCTGTCAGATGATGTGGAGGTTGCCTGGTCCCTGTTCACGTCTACCCTTCACCAATCTGCTGAACAGATGATTGGGTATAGGCATCCAGCACGCCGACCGTGGCTATTGGAGGAGGCCTTTTAGATAATTAAATTGAAGGCCGCAGCCCACCAGGATGGTGATAAGCACACTCGTAATCAGCTGAAGCAAAAATTTAACACCCTGGCACTTTGCAATCGTGAGGCATATTATAACCAAGTGACAGATGTCGTCGAATTTGGCTTAGCCAGGGGTGACTTGAAGCCAGCATTCCATGCCATTCACAACCTCAGTGGTCAAAAGGTAGTCACTACAAATGGCATCCTGAATGATAGCCAAGGCCATCCATGTAAATTGGATGATGACGTTCTCTCACGCTGGGTCAAAACTTATCAAAGTGTCCTGAACCACTGCTTGTTCAGAGCTGGATGATCTGGCAATCACTGTGGTTCCAGATCCAGACATTTGTACTGATGCACCAACATTGGATGAAGTGAAGTGTGCCATCTCTAAACTGAAAAACGGACACTCAGACGGTGCTGATGGCATCCCCTCAGAGCTGCTAAAATGTGCTATTGATCCTGTAGAAGAATCACTTCTGGCCATCTTTTGTGTGGTGTGGAGAACTGGAACCCTGCTGACTACCTGGAAGGACGGTATTGTGATCTCGCTCTATAAGGGCAAGGGACCGCGCAGTGAATGTAAGAGCTACAGGCCGATCACCTTGCTCTCCATTTCAGAGAAGGGGTTTGCGTATGTTTTGCTGGCATGCCTGGAGCCTTTGCTACATTGGAAGTGTTGTCCTCAACAGTCAGGCTTTACGAGGAACAGGTCCACATTAGACGCAATTTTGGCCCTTTGCTTATTGTCAGAGATACATAGAGAGTTCAGGAAGCCCCTGCATGTAACGGATGTTGATCTTAAGGCTGCATTTGATTCTGTAGCCTGTGTCACATTATGAAAAGCCTTAAAGGGCACAGGTGTCTCTACCACTGTGCTGGACTTGATTAGAGAGCTGCATAATGGAACCACTGACTGTGTTCGTCTGGGGACCCAGATGTCAGAGCCTTTTAAATCGTATCTGGTGTTAGGCAGGGTTGCGTTCTGGCCCCTGCACTCTTTTGTCGGGCAATGGATTTCATAACGCAGCATTCCGTCAGGTCTATAGGCATTGAGATCGGTGATCTCTCGCTTACAGACCTTGTCTACGTTGATGACATTGTTGGGACTTTTTACTAAAAGAACAGGTTTTGTGAGGCACTCCAGCATATGGAGGAGGAGTCAGCTAAGATTGACCATGAAACATGGAGACCGAAGACAAAACTGCCAAATCTAGGATCAGGTCCACCTGTGACTCCCATTTCTTTGAACAACGAAACCGTCGAATCAGTTTCCAGCTTTTGCTATCTGGGTTCTATACTTACCAGCTCCTCCAATTCTCACACGGAGATTCTGGATTGGCATTGAAGCATCTGCCATGGGCCGTTTACAACGGATATGGAATCAACATCATCTTAGTATGACAACTAAGTTCAGGATTTATTCAAGCTGTATCCTTCCCATACTGTTGTATGGCTGCGAAACATAGACACCACACCGCTCAGACTGGACAAAGCTGGAGGCTTTCCACACAAAATGTCAACGTCATATATTGGGCATATAGTGGAATGTCTTCATCTGTAATGCAGATGTTTATGGTCGTTCAGATCTACAGACTACTGGGCCATTGTCCGCAGGCAGTGCCTTACGCTTTTCAAACATGTCGCAAGGATGCCACAAGACATTCCAGCAAATGCCATTCTCTGGGTGGCTTGTAACATCCAGGATAAAATTCCACCAACCGAGGGGTGGAGGCGGCCCAGAGGCAAACCCCCTATTACATGAGTTCATCAAGTCTGTTCCAATGTTGGACTCTCAGGCCATCAAGCCTTTGCGGTTGTGCAGGAATGGACCAAATGGAGAATGATCGCTACAGCCAACTGTCTGGCTAAATGTTGAAGACGGAGAAGATGATGACGACTTTCAACTCAGCAAAAAGTTAACAACGGGATTTACCAAGGATCCAAACATAGACGCAGATGATCTGCTTTCCATTTTTGTGCCTCTAACAATGTGGACACAAATCATTGATGTCATTTGGACACCTGATTTGTAGGTGCAATTATGGCACAATCAAATAGATATCTGGAGTGCGGTTTTCCAAAATGCTCTGGACTGGCTTAACTCTACTCTAAACATTGTTGACCATTGATTTGAATAGGAGCAGAGTTAAGCCAACATCAAAGGCTTTTAAATGGCATCAATTGTGTTTACAAATACTGTAAACCCAAATTTGCACCCTCTAAACTGTTGGGACAAAAGCAAAGGGTAGTCAAGACCAAACTGAAAATCAGAAAAATCAGACCCTATATGTTGTCATAAAAATAATTTAGATATTTGATATTGTAATTAAAATATATATATATGTCTATATACATATATATCCACCATTGTTAATTTTATATATTCAAATGACCTCTACCTACAACAGTGATCTTAAACGGATCAATGGAATCACTGTCAAGATGCAATATAATTTCTTGAATGCCATTTATTGCATATTTTGGAAATTTAATGATTCACTATTTCAAAATAATTTTCCATACTGAGTTATAACACAAACCTGTCTATGAGCACGAAACATAGCTCCCAGGTTTGATAGAAAATTAATAGGGTCATAAAATTCAGATATGACTTGTTATTGCAGCTGTACTGTCTGTCTAAAGGACAATTCATATATTAAATAGTTTTACATAGAATAGCCTCTATAAACTAGATTTGTTTGAAATAAGCCTGATGCTACAAAGATGTAGGGGAGGTGTTATTTTTAATATTAGAGGCAAATCATAGTTCTAGTGTTTGACTTCCCAAATCCCCTTTAAGTTCCTCATTGAGACTCAGATTTGTCTGTTTACCAAATCTTTTTCTCTGTTAAATCAGTCTTCTGGAAGTCCCATAAAATAACTGTCTTTTTATATATTTTCTCTGTTTGGGATATGATTTTCTAATCTTTGCAGGCGCCTTTGTTAATGCCAATCCAAACCATTGAGGCATTTATCATCTTGAAAATGAATTAAAATTCTTCCTGCCTTCATCTATACATACATATTAGAAATAATTATTTAATTGCTGACTTTAAGCACATGTTCAGATCTGTCCCTATTCACAAAACACTTAAGTATATGCTTAAAATCCCATTGGACTTATGCATATATTTGAATACTTTGCTGAAGTGGCTTCTTTGTTACTCATTCTGTTTAGTCGCTGTATTGCAATTTTTGTGGTTATTAGCCATTATTCTTGGACTAAGTAGTAATAGTAAGTCCAGGAATAATAGCTAATAACCACAAAAATTGCAACACTTCGAATAAACAGAACGATCCTCCCATTAGTGTGCAGATGTTTTTTAGATCTTGAGAAGGGCTCAGAACATGTCAGTGCTACTCTGAAAAACAGTTGGAAGGGTTCATTGGATGGTGATGTGGTTGGAGCTTATCTCCTCAGCGTCCCCAGACTGGCAAGTCAGTGACCAAGCCCCGGACCTGACCTCAGTTGAACAAGCTAGTCATTTATATTTCCCCCACCCCCACTCAATTTTTAAAAATGAGTCGTTCCACATCCCCATTAACAATTCATACATCCATTCTGTTTGTGCTGCCTTGTTGTGTGGCCTGGAGCAAGTCACTTCACCCTCCTGCCTCAGTTTCCTCATTTGTAAAATGAAGGTAACAATTAATTATCTGCCTCAGAGGCCTGTTGTGGGGATGTCAATGTTTGTGCAGTCCTTCATTGATGTAAAGCACTATGGGCCTGATCCACCTCCAATTAGTCTCAATGGAAATGACTACCATTGATCCCATCCATGGGAGCTGGATCAGGCGCTCTATAAATGCTACAAATATTGTGGACAGTTAAACTTGTGAGATTTGAAATAAGGATTATGGAAAGACTGACAAAAAAATATCGATCAAAATCTTGAATTTTGGAATCATACAAAAATTTCAGACTCTCTTTTTCCGACAATATTTTTTACTTAGTATATTTTTATTTTAAAGGTAGATTTTTCGCTAAAGAAAAATTATTAAATTTTGTAGGACACTGGAATATATGAGGGAACAAATTCTGTTCTCAGTCACTCCAGTGTAACTCTAGAGTACCTCCATTTAAATCAGGAGAGTTATTCTGGATTTAGACTGGGCTAGTTAAGAGCAGGACTTAACCTGGTAGTTTTGAAAATATACTGAACAATATTAAAAAGGGATTTTCAAATACATTAAGTGATAAAATTTTTTTTGGACAAATTGCCAAGTTTACAAATATGAATACACATTCCACATATGGACACACTTTAGTAATCATTGTTACAAACCTTATAGTACTACAGATGTCTCCAATAAATAACCCATTCACAAAGAATATATGATCATCATAAAAAAGTGTTTCATATACAGCCCTGCAAACCGTAGCCTTCACTTTCAACCTCAGCTTCATGATTAATCATTACCTCAGTGCTCATTTTTCATGGTTCAGTGTTCAGCAATAAATTGAGAGGAAAATGACTGAAATAATTAATATTGCATCTGACAATAAGCAAGGCTGAAAGAGAATTGGCTAGCGACAGCTGAAGACAGCCTGCCTACTGGAAGTTGCAAAAAGTAATAAAATCTAAAGACTTAAAAAAAAACAACAACAAAGTTCATGTGACAAAACTGCATGTCATTTCTTTTGTGTAAATAGTAAACAGCTGCAGCTAAATGGTTTACTCCTTGAAAAACAATTATTGTTAGCTCAAGGTTAAGAGTCCTGCAGAAGGCCAGTCTAGCTACTGGAAAACTGAAATATCATCCTCTGGGCATCTGCTGACACATAGTCAAGAACTGAGTTATGTGATACTGACAGAATAGGTTTCAGAGCTTAAGAAATGAAATTTGACTAATAGAGTGATTTTGGGGGGGAAGTGATTGTGTCAATTATTGTTTTCAACTAAAAAAAAACCTTTTTTCTGATCTTGATCCCCTAGCTTTTACTCACCCCAGGACCCACTGGCTTCACTCACATGAATATGTGCTACTCAGATGTGCAAGGTAAGGTTCTATGCATCTTGTGTGTTTAGTCTAACAAGGATAAATGAAAATACTGCACTCATTAATGACCTAAACCTACGTTCCTTGTGTACCCAAAACTCCTTTTAAATTTATTGGAAGGCATGATCTGACAATGTATTTTTTCTTTGTATTTTTAAACTTAATGGGAGTTTTGGCTGCACAAAGTGGCCAGATTTGACAGGAATATGCAAATAACTATCTTGTAGGGCAGACACTTCCTACTTTTGTTCAAACATGCCCCATTTTCATCCTCTTCCAGCACAGGCACGTTAGAGATTTGTATCTGACCTGACACAATATTTGAAGGATTATAGTGCTCAAAATTGCTGCTCTGCCAGGCTACTGACTGCTGCCAGGCCCTCAATTGTACTGATTGCTCCACTTTATATGTGCAACCGAAGCTGATGTCGTGCAAAGTGCCCACAGCTCTCAGTTTAATGGGATTATATCTCTGGTATACAAGACAGTTGCTTCTGTCACAGAAATTCAAATTTCCTGCATGGGTCTAACTTCAAGCTATGTCACAATAAATTTGCATAATTTGGTTAGTAACTAATAGAACAGCATGAATGATCCATATATCAATGTACGAAACACTATATGCTTAATTTTAAGTGTACAAAAGGTTGTCTTGAGATCCTGCTGGCTGCTCTGAGCTCCTTCAGTAAATTGTCATTCATTTCACATGAAAATAATAGCTTATTTGATTTATAAAATGCACCCAATTATAAAAGTGTCAGGGCAAATGTACATAATGTAATATCACAGCTGAATGGTTAAAAACAAAAGTAAAACAAAAATCTCCTCCATATTCCTACAGTAGAATTACATTCTCCTACCCCAGGCAAAAGGCTGAGAGAACAGATAGATCTGGAACAGTCAACAACCTGATGGTCAGCAAATCTGGGCCTTCTTGGACTAGCTTGAGAGTTGAGGACCCTCCTCTGAGAACACACTTTCACTGTCCTCAGATGTTTAAATCAGAGGATTCTTTGCTTGAGTGCTGCAGCTGATTTCATCTATCTCTATAACATGGGGAGAGAGGCAGTGTCACAAATAATCAGGGCCCACTTTCCTTAGGTTACGTCTGCACTGCAATCTGGAGGTGTGATTGCAGCACATGTAGACGATTCCTGAGTTAGCTTTGATATAGCTCTTCTTTTGCAAACATGCCATTTCATAATGAACATGTTAATAACAAAATTGTGTTTTTCCTATATTTTGGCAACTTTGGTTGATTAGCTAGAAAAATATTTTGTCATCTTTGAAACTTTAGGTACAATCCTGGACCTAATGAAGTCAATGGCAAAACTCCCATTGACTTTGATGGAGCCAGGATTTCAGCCTTTAATTTTTATCTCCACTGTCACGGGCCTTGTGTGAAAGTGAGAATTTTGGTGTAACTTTTACGTAGCTTTTCTTTGGAAAAAGTGTGAATGTTTCCTGAAAATTATTGAATGAAGAGTTGAAAGCAAGGGTATTCAGTACTGCATAGAAGCAACATGTTGATCTTTAAGGTCAGAGGGGGCCATGATGTCAGGATGTCATGGTTTGGACAAAAATTATATTCAGTAATGTTGTTGCCAGAAGTTTCAGTGTAAGATGCTTGATCCATAGACCCCTGAAGACAATGAAAAGATTCTCAGTGACTTCAATGAGCTTTAGATCAGGCCGTAGATGTGCAGAAAAAAACAAACAAACAAAAACTTTACTTTTAAAGCAGCAAAGTAATTTTCTGTTTGTATTTCAGATTAAATTCTGGCCAATTTGAGACTGCTGCTGTCCGTAATTAAGATCTATAAACAATCCAAGACTACTATAGAAACAGGAAAGTTTAGGGAGGCTGTTTTTCCTTATTTGTTCATAGCACAGCATATGAGACAACAATAATGAAGAGAAACAACTTTGTATTTATTATTATGGCCAAGATGCTTGTAATAAATTATGGAAGAAAAAAGGTTTAGGAATAATTGACTGAAAAACAAATGCCAGTTAAAGTAAACACAGCAGATTCTACTAAACCTATTTGCAAAAATGTCAAAGGAGTTGAGTTGTTTTCCTTCACAATATTTGTACTGGTATAAAGGGACTGTGGTTTAATTAAATTTTCCCACAGAGACTAGGTATTCCACTAGGTGTCACTCTGAGACCTTGCTAAAGTGAAGGACAGCAATCTGATTAAAAGATGCAATATCCCCCCCCATTGTGAAGACTAATAAGCTGAAGGCTGGTTCTATTTTCTCTTGCCACAGAAGTAGCAATCAGTCAGGGATATGGTACCAGGGTAAATTAAACATACTGAGGCTGATTTTCTGGAGTACAACAATCTGCCCGGAACAGAGTTGCAATCCAGAAATGTTTAAAAGCACTGTCTACTAACATAGATCATTTAACTGAGGTTAACTTTCTAAATTGCTGTAAAGAGATCATATAAAAGGAGTCTACAACCTTTAGATGCAATGGGAGTTGGGGAAGAGGGGATAAAATTCACCTCTACAACTCACAAGGAGGCGATGGCGCTTCAGGCTTCTCTATATGGCATTCTTGTACTGGATCCATTTAAGTACTGATCCAGCAGCCTTCCCACACTCATCCACCCCCTTTGCATCTTTTTATTTGGACCAGTTGCAAAACAGCTCTTTTTGTCATGCAGGGGACATAGGACCCTCACATGGGCACTCTGTGACATTCTTGCCCCTTCAGAGAGAGGTGTGGTTGGAGCAGACAGTCTCTGAGGCCTGGTCTACACTACGACTTTAATTCGGATTTATCAGCTTTAATTCGAATTAACCCTGTAACCGTCCACACAACGACGCCATTTAATTCGATGTAAAGGGCCCTTTAAATCGATTTCTGTACTCCACCCCAACGAGCGGAGTAGCGCCAAAATCGATTTTAGCAATTCGAATTAGGGTTAGTGTGGTCGCAATTCGATGGTATTGGCCTCCGGGAGCTATCCCACAGTGCATCATTGTGACCGCTCTGGACAGCGATCCGAACTCGGATGCACTGGCCAGGTAGACAGGAAAAGCCCCGCGAACATTTGAACTTCATTTCCTGTTTGCCCAGCGTGGAGAGCACAGGTGACCACAGATACCTCATCAGCACAGGTAACCATGCAGGCTGATAATCGAAAAAGAGCACCAGCATGGACCGTGAGGGAGGTACTGGATCTGATCGCTGTATGGGGAGAGGATTCAGTGCTTGCAGAACTTCGTTCTAAAAGAC
>NC_048302.1:33569601-33596064 GCF_013100865.1 Trachemys scripta elegans | reverse complement strand
GACATGTTTTCTGAAATTATGCAATCCAGCAGGAGTGACAGAGCTCATCTGAATGAGTGGAAGGAAACAGTTTCAAAGTATAGGAAAGAAGTCAGTGAACGTGAGGACAGGAGGGACCAACGTGAGGAGAGGAGAGACGATCGAGATGAGAGATGGCGGCAGGAAGACCAGAGGATGAAGGATGCAACGCTGGGGCTGCTCCGGCGTCTGGTGGAGGTTCAGGAACGGCTGCTGGAAAACAGACTGCCGCTTCAGCCCCTGTTCCACCCTCCCCCCTCCCCATGTTCCGTATCCTCCTCACCCAGACGTGTAAGAACGCGGGGGGGGAGGCTCCGTACACCTTCCCATTCCACCCCAGTAGACAGCCCAAGCAAAAGGCTGTCATTTTTTTAACCTTTTCTTTGTGGCTTTTTCCTTCCCAGCAATCCTCCTCCCAAATACCACCCGGGTTCCCTCCCTCTTTTTCTAATCTATTAATAAAGAATAAATGATTTTTAAATGATAGTGACTTTATTTGGTTTGAAAGAAAGCTGGGGGAAGGGGCAGGGTGGGTTCCTTACAGAAAATCAGTCAGTAAAGGGGGAGGGTTTTCATGAAGGAGAAACAAACAGATATTTCACACGGTAGCCTGGCCAGCCATGAAACTGGTTTTCAAAGCTTCTCTGATGCACAGCGCTTCATGGTGTGATCTTCTAATCGCCCTGGTGTCTGGCTGCGCGTAATCAGCAGCCAGGCAATTTGCCTCAGCCTCCCACCCCGCCATAAAGGTCTCCCCCTTACTTTCACAGAGATTGTGGAGCACACAGCAAGCAGAAATAACAATGGGGAGATTTCTTTGGCTGAGGTCAGAGCGAGTCAATAATGAACGCCAGCGGCCTTTTAAACGGCCAAATGCACATTCTACCACCATTCTGCACTTGCTTAGCCTGTAGTTAAACAGCTCCTGACTCCTGTCCAGGCTGCCTGTGTATGGCTTCATAAGCCATGGCATTAAGGGGTAGGCTGGGTCCCCAAGAATAACTATAGGCATTTCAACATCCCCAACGGTTATTTTCTGGTCCGGAAAGTAAGTCCCTTGCTGCAGCCCTTTAAACAGAGTAGTGTTCCTGAAGACGCGAGCGTCATGAACCCTTCCCGCCCAGCCCGCGTTGATGTTGGTGAAACGTCCCTTGTGATCCACAAGTGCTTGCAGCACCATTGAAAAGTACCCCTTGCGGTTTATGTACTCGGTGGCTTGGTGCTCCGGTGCCAAGATAGGGATATGGGTTCCGTCTATTGCCCCACCACAGTTAGGGAATCCCATTGCAGCAAAACCATCCACTATAGCCTGCACATTTCCCAGAGTCACTAACTTTCGTAGCAGCACCTGAGTGATTGCTTTGGCTACTTGCATCACAGCAGCCCCCACAGTAGATTTGCCCACTCCAAATTGATTCCCGACTGACCGGTAGCTGTCTGGCGTTGCAAGCTTCCACAGGGCTATCGCCACGCGCTTCTCAACTGTGAGGGCTGCTCTCATCTTGGTATTCTGGCGTTTCAGGGCAGGGGACAGCAAGTCACAAAGTTCCATGAAAGTGCCCTTACGCATGCGAAAGTTCCGCAGCCACTGGGAATCGTCCCAGACCTGCAACACTATGCGGTCCCACCAGTCTGTGCTTGTTTCCCGGGCCCAGAATCGGCGTTCCATGGATAGAATCTGCCCCATTAACAACATGATCTCCAAAGCACCGGGGCCTGTGGTTTCACTGAATTCTGTATCCGTGTCTGTGTCCATGTCCTCATCATGCTGCCGCCGCCGCTGCCTCCTCTCCTCGTTTTTCTGGTCCTGGCTGAGCATAAACTCCACGAGAACGCGCGAGGTGTTTGCAATATTCATGAGTGCTGTCTTGACCTCAGCGGGCTCCATGCTTGCCGTGGTATGGAGTCTGCAGTGTTCACCCACCCAGGAAAAAAGGCGCGAAAATGGTTGTCTGCCGTCCGTTGCTTTCATGCAGGGAGGGAGGGAGGGAGGAAGTGAGACTGTACCCAGAACCACCTGCGACGATGTTTTTTGTCCCATCAGGCACTGGGATCTTAACCCACAATCCCAATGGGCGCGGGAGACTGCGGGAACTATGGGATAGCTATGGATTTGCTACCCACAGTGCAACGGTGCAGAAATCGACGCTAGCCCCGGTACTTGGACGCACACCACCGAATTACTGTGCTAGTGTGGCCGCACTCATTTCGACTTTATACAACCTGTATCTCAAATCCGAATTATCTAAATTCGGATTAATCCCGTAGTGTAGACATACCCTGAGCCTAGATGGAGGGGTTTCCTTTCTGGTAGATCACTGTTCAGTCTTATTTAAAACACCAAATAAAACAGAAGACAGCATAAGCAATCATGGTTTCCGTAAGTGATGTTTTTAGGTCTTGAAGGGGAAGGGGCAAGTGAAATATAGTTATCTCCTTCTTTTAAAATCAGGTGGTAGGAGAATGGGATGAGATAGACATATGCCAGTGAGGCAATACATGAGTCCTCATAATGCCAAAAAATCCACCTCTTTCAACCTAGTCCAAAAAGCCTGATATTTAATGAGAAGGAAAAAAAATCTGGCACATTTATTTCTGTGTTTGGAGTAAGACCTCTGCATGCACCTACACTCAGCTGTTGTAATCACCCCGAATAAGCAGCTGGAACTAAAATGTCTAGGAAAAGTAAAAAAAAAAAAATCAGAAAAGTGCAAAGAAAGAAATATGCCTGTGCATTAAACACCCTCAGACCGTGCCACTGCCAACCATGCCTCTTTCCAAAGCTCCAGCAAGCTGCATACTGTTTGTGTTGTAAACAAGCAGCAGCTCTTGCACCTCTGCACATTTGCTTACTAAACAGATGAAAACAATGGAGCTCAATTAAAAGTAGATTAGCCACACATGTACCGAAGGAATGTGTACTTAGCTGACTATGGTGAATCTGGATCCAGTGAAATCCCCTGATGATGCTGTTGTGGCATGTCTGCCTAGGCTTTATTAGCATCACATCCAGGCACAATGGTACTTATGGATCTTCTGGAATATGTTAAATTGATCATATAATAACTGACGGGCAGATGTTGCAATAAGCACAAGTTTGATGCAACTGTGCAGATGGGTTGGTAGATTATCATGGGAATGGAAGCATTGTTTAGTGGGTTCTTTCCCATTATTGTTTGGCAGTGCACCATATGTGCCACTGATCTTGTTGGAAACTCCCTTTCTGGTGCTGAAAATGAAGGTGACACAAGGGAATGAGAGAGACAGTCAATTATGCACAACTCTATGGAGAGAATTTCTGAGGGAGTTTCCATTTATGACTTTTAAAAAAATGATAGAGAAAAAGCTAGAAAAGTATAGCATGGGAAATGGATGAACAGATTGTAACTTACATTCTATGAGAATTTTAAGGTTTCCTTTCAACTTTTTGTTCTTACCTGAGGTAAGTTGTTTTGCCACAGATAAATTTACTAAAACATAGGGTAAATCAGAGATATTAAGGCTAATAGTATCTCTAAAGATATTGGACCAAATTATCTCTGCTAAAACTCTACTAAACCCTGAGAAGCATTTAACAATAACTAAAAGCAGAGCTCAGTTCAAACCAAAACATCAGTTCCAAACAATCGTGGATTTGGAGCATTTGGAATTCAAAAGTCGTATCAGAATTTTGCACATGAATCCAAGCTTTATAATGAGTTGAACCAAAGCTCTTCTATTGTTACCAAAGTGAAATGGATTTAGGAGCAGCAACTGGATTTTTACATATTAGAGTTGATCCAAAAGTGAGAAGATGATTTGAAAACTTTTGAAGTTGCTTCTGTTTTGCAAGGATCAAAATGGATTTATTTCCTGTTTTTATTTTTTCATTTATTTTTTTCAAATTTCATTTTCTGTGATTTTTTTAAATTAAAATTTGTATAAAAAAATAAGCATTAAAAAATCTTTTGCTTAGGGTTAGGAAATGATAAATTCAGAAAACAATTTCAATTACAATCTTGACTAAAATGCAGAAAAATATCCATAATGTTGCAATTTCTAACAAAAAGTTTTTTAATTTTAAAATGTTTCAGCCATAAAACTCTGTGTGAAAAATGTACAATCAGGTGCATTAGCTACCTTTCCATTTCCTATGAGAAGCTTGGGATCCTGCGGTATTGTTAGGCCACAGTATCACCATGGCCCTGCAAGAAGGTTCTGGAACCTAGCATTTGGTTTCATGGAAAGTCTATTCTGTCTTTTGAGCATAATAATATTGCTATGCATGTCTATAATTTGTAGCAATATCCAAACCACAGTACAAATAATTAATTAGTCCACGCAATAGCCCTATAAAATAGATATTAATTTGTCCACACAGATGGATTAGCTGACTCAGAGAGAGATTAAGTGACTCCCCATTTTCATAGAGCAAGTCAGTGGTGGAGTTAGAAATACAAATCAGGAATTCTGACTTTCCTAATCACTCCACTCCCTTTTCTAATTGGTATTAAACTTGACATAAAGTTCCCATGTTTGTTTTAATATAGTATAAATTAATATTTTTTTTAAAGAGCCCCTTTTGGATAACTGATAGAGAAGAATCTTTCTAAAGAAGTTTTGAATCACCCTACAGATTTTATTAGAGAATTATATTCTTTCTATAGAATTCTATAGGTTGGTTTAAAACTTCAGTAGAAAGAAATCATTGTCTATTAAATTCTGTCGTGGAAATCCTGGCCCCACTGAAGTCAAAGGGAGTTTTGCCATTTATTTCTATGGGGCCAGGCTTTCACTATAAGTTTTTAGAGTCACTTCTAAATGTAACCCTTCTGCCAGGTGAAGCCAGCAGCAACCAGGGCCGGGTTCAGTATCTAGGGGTTCCTTTCCATCAATACAACACAGAACTGGCTTGATCCTCCACCCAGTAACCTGGAAAGTTACAAACCACCCCTGGGCACCTCTGAGAGACAATACTTCCCCACTTGCAAGCACAGAGTCTGAGTGTAGAAAAGAAACTTTAAATAAAAGGAAGGAAGTAACTTGGCGTTAATTTGAGAAAACACCACAAACAGGGTTCATAAACATAAACCATGAGCAAAAGACTCACCCCCAAGTAAGTTGGGCAGTTCCCTTTTCCCTTCAGGTTCTTAAGTCCAGCAACCCAAAGGTCCCTTTCACGTGCCCGACCCTTCTCTGCACCCCACTCACAGTTGCTGTCCTTGGTCAATGCAGTTACAGAGTTCAGAGGTGCATTTGCAGAATTCACCTCCCACCCTGGGGGCGGGAGGTAAAGAAGCACCTTACTTGCTCCACTGCTTGGGCACTCGCTCACCGCTCCTCTCTGCAAGGCTCTGCTCTGGCCGTCTTCGCCAGCCGCCTTGCTGGCCGCTTGCCATGCCTCTCTGCTAGCCACCCTGCTGGCTGCTCGCTATGCCTCCCTGCCTCACCAGCCACTCGTTCGCCAGCCGACTGTCAGTCACCTTTTGCTGCCACCTGCCTCTCTGCTGTGATCTCTGCACATCAGTCTCTTAGTAAGTTTCAGCTCTTTTCAGGCTGGGCAGAAACATTGCCCCATCTCAAGTGATTTCAGCTCTCAATTATTTTTAGCTTTTAGCAGGTAGGGCAGAAACACAGTCCTATGATTTCAGCTCTGATTAAGCATTTAAAATAACAAAGAGGCTCCTAATGAAGCCTCCTAAGGTTAAACCAGTCCAGGAAGGACCCTTGGGGGAGGGTCCACACCTCCTGGCTAGGACATCTGTCCCCACCCTCCTTACTTTCATAGGGCTCCGGCATTCGAGCCCCTGGCTTAACGAGATCCTTTTAGCTGTGGGTGATCCCCTCATGTGGGACAGGTCAAGCACAGCCCTGCCTCCCTGCACCCAGACAACAATGCCAAAAACATCCGCCATAGCACCCTGCACTCAGCACCAAAGTGACTTGTAACCCTACTCCAGCCAAAGTTGATTATTTTGAGCCGACCTGCTCTATTGGCTGGATAGCTAAGCAGAGTAGGTGTGTTCATGTAAATCAGTTTGCTCTGGAAGTCTCTCCCACTCCCAGCTCGTTGTCAGGAAAGAATTTGTTCAGAATACGTATATATTCCTATAAAATTTCTATACAACACTGTTGGTTTCATCCCTGTTATGTTCCAAAGGAACTTTTGCATAAGGGGTAATTTACCTTGTTGTCTGCCACCAAGATCAGTTTTGCTTTTTGTGGTCATATACTGTTGTTGGCACCAGATAAGTAATTTTTTTAAATATGTGCCTAAACCTTAAGCATAGGAGTAGTTCCATTGAAGTTTATTGTCACTAGTCATGTGCTTAAGTACCTTGCTGAATGAGAACCTTTGTATTTGTGAAATGACCTAAACTTTTTGCCCTTTTAATTTTTATGTTAGTATTTGTAGAGCGTTACCATCAGCACCTTCTGTCATCTTAATTCCTTAGTAATTCTAATGGGTTTGCATTGAATTCAACAGCGACCGGACTGGGGCCCTTATCAGATCTGGGCTTATTTGAAATGACTAAAAATATCAAGTCAATTTATATTTCCGTCAATTACTTAAATGTCTCTCTGCAACCATGAATGTATATTTTCAAGTTCAGTCTCTTCTGTTATGTAGACCTACTATATAAAATTTGTGATCCTTTACAACTGCTTTGCATAGTCTCAGGAGGAGACTTTGTGGATCATAGGGATACATTTTTAGAAGCTTAGCTTTATTTTTTTCAACAATAGCATCATGTTCACATGCAGAACTGAATAAGGTCCCAATCCTGCAAAGACTTACAAATGTGAGTAACTCTATATACATTAACAATTCCACTGAGTTACTCAGGTGGGTATTTGCAGAATAAGGACTGAAACTTCATGAAACTGTCTGAATGTAAGTCATAATTTGGCAGGGATAGAAAATTACTTTACCTTGCTATTGTTTCTGTCAATAAAATATTATTTCTATTCAGAGATGACAAACATTTATTAATAAAATATTTTTCATATGAGTGCTTTGGGAACAAATGAATAAACAAACAAAATTTGTTGATTTAATTCACTCACCCTCCCTGGAGCAGAGGCTTCCAGCTGCTCCTACTTTATTGCATGGCAAGGTATAAAAACAAAATGCCCACTTAATAAAAAACCACACCACATGTTACATTACTTATTGATTTTCAGTTTTGTTTTAAATGTAACTTAATTCTAAGTTAAAAGCAGAGAATTGATTGTTTACAACTAAAAGGCAGCACAACCAGACTTTTTATATTTCAGCTATGTTTATGTTTCTATGGAAAGAGGTGGAATCTAGCTACTGTAGTTTTTCTCGTTCTAGATGAGCTTGCCTGGGACAGGACCAAAAGAAGAATGGTTTTGTGGATAAGCAGTTTCTTGGATGGCCCTGACTTTCTCAACTACGTAAAATGGCTCCTTTTCCAATGCATACTCTGTACTGAAATGCAAGGTTCTTCCTTGGATGTACCATAAGAGATTCGTCGGGGACACAGAGGAACAGGTACCATCCCCAGGTCTGTCAGGCTTGAGCAAGACCATTAGGGCTTGATTCTGCCAGGTGCTGAGCTCTCTGGCCCCAATCCAGCAAAGCAATTTAAGCTCATGATGTATGTGAGTAGTTCCACTGAATCAGAGATTCAGTGTTTAAGCACTTTTCCGAATCAGGCCCATCCTCTCAGTGATTTCAGCTTACATGATTTTTGCAGAAGTAGGCCCTTCATCTCTCTGTGCCTCAGTTCGTCATCTGTAAAATGGCAATAGTAATAATTACCTGTCACACAGCAGGCATGCATGGATAAATTCATTAATGTGTGTGGCATGCTAAGATACTATGGTGGTAATTACTATAGAAAGCCTTCTAAATAATAAATTAATAAAGGCTTAAAGTGAGCTGGATCACATGAGGGAGTAAACCCGATTAAAAAATATAAGGGCCTCTGAAGTGGGTTGATTGCAGGTTAGAGGGTATTATACATGCATTTAAACAAGAGCGCTAAATCCTACTGCAGTTTTATCATTGGACAGAGAGAGAGTTATGGGACAACTAATTTCCAACGGGAACATAAGAGTGGCCAACTAGGTCAGACCAATGGTCCATCTAGCCCAGTATCCAGTCTTCTGACAGTGGCCAATGCCAGGTGCTTCAGAGGGAATGAAAAGAACAAGCAATCATCAAGTGATCCATCCCCTGTTGTCCACTCCCAGCTTCTAGCAAATCAATACATACAGATGAGAGAATATATATATATATATATATATAAAATCAAACAAAAAAATTTCCTATTCACTTAGTGTAGTGAGCTTATATGGATTAAATTTTGCAACCAGTTAGTAAAAAAATTACCACTTAAAATATCACACCTGACCTTCTCTTTGGAAGAAGAATTGCAATAGCATATTAGGTTGAATTTTATTTCTTGGGTTGTTGTATCCATGTTGGTCCCAGGATACTAGGGAGACAAGGTAGGTGAGGTAAAAGTTTTTATTGGACCAACTTCTGTTAGTGAAAGAGACATGCTTTCAAGCTTACACACAGCTATTCTTGAGGTTTGGAGAGGTACTCAGGGCTTGCCTACACTTAAAATGTTGCAGTAGTGCTGGCTGCAGGTGCGCGGCTGTAGTGCTTCAGCGGAGATGCTTCCTACACCACCAGGAGGGGGTTCTCCCATCGGCACAGGCAATCCACCTCCCTGAGAGGCGGCAGCTAGGTCGACAGACTCATTCTCCCGTTGACTGAATGCTGTCTATGCTGGGGGCTAGGTCGGTTTAACTGCATCATTCAGAGGTGTCGATTTTTCACACCCCTGAATGACAAAATTATACTGACCTAATTTCTTAGTGTAGACCAGGCCTAAGAGCGTGTCAGTTAAATACAAGGTGGAACAGATTGTTTAGCATAAGGAATTAACATGTATTGCAAGAGACCATTTTAAGTGAAGTGGGCAGTTAACACTTCTGCAGTCGTAAGTCAAAGGAAAGTTAGTGGGTTACAGATTGTTGTAATGAGCCATAAATCCAGTGTCTTTATTGAATCCATGATTTGTAGTGTCTAGCAAAGTTATGAATTTAAGCTCCCTGTCTCGTCTTTAGAAGGTGTTGTGCAGGTTTCCTTTGGGGATGGGGACTGAGAGATCAGATATGGAATGATCCTTTTGTGAAGTGTTCACCCATGAGTGATACGGTGTTTTTGTCTTTTATCATTTTCCGCTGTGAATTCATTCAACTTGTCCATCCTTGTGTCTGAATCATTGATTTGTTGTTCATTTTATAATTATATTTAAAAGTTAAAAAGAAAATCCATTCTTTAAAAAGGCCAGTTAATTTATAAAATGTTAATCTAGGTGACACTTTGTTCTGATTATGAGTTTCCACTTAAGCAGTCCAGGAATCCTGGGAGGGCTGTGGTACAGCATTTTAGTTTGTTTAATATTATATTGCTGTTTTGAGACTAAATACCTGAGATGTTTGGAATCACAAGCTGCTGAAGTGAGAATCAAACTCTGGGAAGGCAGGAGATTATTTATGATCACCTATGGCTTTAATTGGTTAAAATATTTTTCACTTCTAAAGTGGCAAAATTATAATCTGGATCCAACATTACAAAATGGCTAGGGGCTGGATCCTACCCCTGCCAATGGAAGCAGGATCAAGCTGTCAGTGATCTAGCACATGCAAATCTGTCTCGAAGAGTTCCACGATTTTTATAAACTGGGAGACATTCTTTTCACCAATATGGACCAAGGGCTGAATGTCCCAAAATAATTCCTACAGCGTATCTTTTAGAAAAACATTCAACATTTACACTGCTGCCTGCATGTAACACCGTGCCCTTTATGCCCACAGTATAGTCATTCAGAAGGTCATTGCTGACATAGTTACTTGGGCCAGACACTCTCAGATGGCAACTAGCATTTTATACAACTTCCTGAGTCAAATACTTTAATCTTACACATACTGTGTGAGCTTTGACTTTTTTCTTTTTCCTCAGGCCCCCGCCCCTTTCTTTTTTACTTGGATTTTGTAAATTGATTGATTTGAGCATTGGGGGTCTGCATGCATGCCAACACAATGTCATTATAATGGTTGTAATGTAGTTTCAGTCTGATTTTGATAGCGAGTGTAACCTCATCTTATATCTTCTCTTCCAGTATCCCATGACTGAATCCATAAACTAAGCATACTCCACTACCAGTATGATTTTTTCCTTCTTATACAATGTATTACCTACAGAACCTTACATTGTCTGGTCCTCTCAGGATGAAATCCTGGCTCCACTGAAGTCAGAATTTCACCATCAGGCTCCAATGTGACTCCTTCCATGTGCAAGAACTACTCATGTGAGGAAATGTTTGCAGGATTGGGCCCTCTGTATGTATCTGCACTAATGCTGAAGACAGTACGCTGACTTGGACGCTGATCCTGCAAACACGTTAATTTTAAACTTGTGAGTAGTCTCACTGCCTTTGCAGGACCAGGCACCTTAACTCTATCATGTAGCACCACCATGAGGGAAAACAAAGAAAAAAAAAATCTAATGTTTTTCTAAAATTCCATTTGGTCTAATCCGGGGCCACAACCACCAATTAAAATTGTCTAATTATTTCACAGCATCTCTACAGAGTGGAGTAAAGTTGCTTAAGTATATTCAGTGTGCATTTCTAAACCTTGACATATCAGAATTTCTTTAAAGGTTAATCTTAACTCTGAATTCCCTGGGTTTATAAATAAATACTTGTTTTTGGAATAACTGCTATATTCCTTTATTGTATTTAACTGTAAATTACTGATATATGCTATCATCTTAACTCCATTTTAAAAGGTTTTATTTGGGATTGTTTAAGTTAGTACATGTAGGACATGGTTTAATATAGTAAAAAATGGGACTGTGGAATGGCAAACCCCAAACAGCTCTTTGAAAGCGCCTAACAGATTGAAGAGTGGGATTTTTTAGCATATTGAGTGATGTCTGAAGATGGAGCTGTTGACTAAGTTTTGGAGAACAAAAAGGTGTATCAATGTATAAACATTTACAACACAAACTTCATAGCAGCAGTTGATGTAATCTTTTTTATATGATATATAAACAAATATGATACACATCATATACACCATCATGAATTATGGATGTATAAATAAAAGAGATAGAGATATATTTTCCAGGATATGCAAAATCATGCACAACATACACAGAATGCCTCATTCCAGAAGGGAAGAAGTCAATTAATAGAATTAATCAAGAGGAACATGGAAATGATCACATATTTGTGTTTTACAGTAACATTCTTGCTAAATACAAAAAGAAAACACTAATTTATACTTTCAAGGTACATCACTATCTCCCCCTTATTTTGTGTTCCCTCCACATTACTTTATTTATATTATATACATACATATTATGTATGTGTGTGTATAGTGATTCGATTTTGTCATGTTATACTCATAGATGACATCTTTTCAATAATCACAGCAGTAAAGCTGTCAGCTACAACTGAAGTTGTCATTCTTTCCAGTGTTTTGTAAATGTAAGCTTACCCTCACATAGGACCATCTTTCAAAGATGGATTAATGTAATCAAAATACAGTGAATTTTAAAAATGCATGTAATTAGCAACAAAAAAGCTCTTGTGTTTCTCTTATTTGTATGTGTTTTTGTGGTGCAAGTTGGCACTAATTTACTGCCTGCCCTTCTTCACCTTCAGTGGACACTAAGGATCAGATATGTCAAAACACACACATGGGGATTTTCATAAGCATAAAATTAAGCATGTGCATAAATCGTTGAAGGATCAGGGCCTAACATATAATAGAGTCAGTCCTATTACACACAAGCAGGTTTATATGCATGTCCTGCACAGGCATGCGCATGCACACACACAGAGCTGGGATTTAGAATAACTATAAAAGAATAGGTATCTTTCCAGAAACTTGAAAGGGATTTTTGTCCAAGTCTTGCAAGGAGGAAAACACTGTTTGGTTAATTAAGTACAATTATTATAATGCTGGCTTTTAACGTGGCTCTTACCTTCCTTCCTACAGGAATCACAACATAAGCATAGCCTGAAGGTACTCAGACCATTACTTATTTAGGATGGATTATCTACCTAACTGATGCATTATTACTATCTTTTTCAGTGTTGCTTGGAAAAGAATAAATTTTGGATTTGTAATAAACCATAATATTCTCAAACACACATGCACAATCACACACCAATGTTTTTCTTTCATTATCGGTCAGTTTAATTAAGACATTTTAATCAAACTCCTGTGCAGGTATAGTAAGAATTAATCTTGCCAACATATCTGAAAATGAGCAAGCTGTCTGCTATTTTTTTCATTTAAACTTTTTAAAGAGCATGCATACATAATGCAAAATATCATCTACACCGTGTCTAATTACCAGATCTAAATCCGGAAGCTTTACATAGTCTCAAAATAAAAAAAACAAACAGACTCTAGGGTATATATTGCTAATAAGATAACTAGCACTGTTTTAGTTAATTTTTTTCCCATGGGCTGTAACTTGACAAACATTTACCTGGGCCTTAAAAATAGCAAGAAAAATCTCAGCCTGGAAGCATATTTTATATTCAACATTAAGAGCCTGATCATAAAAGTCCCTCTATTAATGGAATTCCCATTTACATTCAAGAATCAGTACCACTGATTTCAATGCAAATTCCAAATATATTGCACTGACAGCTCCAGGGCCGGCTCCAGGCACCAGCTTACCAAGCAGATGCTTGGGGCGGCCACACCGGAGAGAGGAGGCACGTCCGGCTCTTCGGCAGCAATTCGGCAGTGGGTCCCTCACTCCTGCTCGGAGCGAAGGACCTCCCACCGAAGTGCCGCAGATCGTGATCACGGGTTGTTTTTTTTTTTGGGGGGGGGGGGGGGAGGGGGCTGCTTGGGGGGTGGCAAAAACCCTGGAGCTGGCCCTGGACAGCTCAGGTCCTAAAACATGAAAAACATATTGGTGGTTCTCAAACTTTTGTACTGGTGACCCCTTTCACACAGCAAGCCTTTGAATGTGGCCCGCTTATAAATTAAAAACACATTTTTTATATTTAAACTATTATAAATGCTGCAGGGTAGCAGGGTTTGCGGGTGGAGGCTGACAGCTCGTGACCTAATAACCTCGTGAACCTCTGAGGGGTCACAACCCCCAGCTTGAGAATTAGCTTGTGGGTAAGGTGAATAAAAGTAAAATTCCCAGAACGTTGCTGTCTGAAGATACTTTTTGGGGCTAATAAAACTCAAAATCACTGCAGCCTGGAACATCATTAATTCTTAATAAACTATTTTAGTTTGAAAAAATGTCAGAATATATTTACCTGTGAAAAGCTGCTACTCTGCACACACACCAGCCACTTTTCAAAATTATTAAAAAAAAAAAAAAAAAAAAAAAAAAAGACTTATTTATGGTGCAGCAGTATCTAGACAAGCTTCCAATTGAGATTAGGGCCCCATTGTGCTAGGTGCTTTACAATCACAGAGTAAAAGATCATCTCTGCCATGTAAAGAGCAAACTGACAAGATTAAACAAATGGGTGTAACGTATAGCTGGAAGGTGTGGAACAGGGAGGACACGGAAAACATGCATTTACATAGCCCAGATTTGGCTGGGACAGTCCATTTTTTAAGCCCTGTCCTGGCCGTCCTGACTTTCTTGGCAAGAGCAAATGGGACAAATGCCCACTTTTGTCAAAAAAGTGGGGTGCGAAAGAACATGGGGGGTGGGGAGAGCAGTGATGCCAGCCCCAGACTCACATGGGGGGGGGGGTTAGGCAAGGGTTGGGCGAGCAGTGATGCCAGCTCCAGTGCCGCATGTGGAGGGGAGTTTGGGGGGGGGGGGGGGGGACGCTTTGGCAAGTATCTCAAGCCAGCCCAGCGCTGGGGTTGGGGGGAGGGTTCGGGCTAGCCCCACATGTTGTCCATTTTCCCTTGGAGAAATATAGTCACCCTTGTGCAGCTAGATGGTTTCAAATTGGTTACCTCACATTAGAGCAGTGTGAAACAAACATCATGAAACCAAAACTCAGGCCAGGTTATTTAAACTATTCATACAGTTTTGTGAACCTAGGCCAAGTTTCGAGTTAACTTTGACGAAGGTTCAAGCGAGCTTATGCCTATTTATGTTTTGGGCTGGAACCCATATCAAACTGTATGGTTTTGGATGCCAAATCAAGAAACCTCAGTGTCTGAGTGAGTTTCACTGAGATTATGGGTTAATTTGAACTGAGTCACAAATGTAAAGATTCTGTTTGATCTAAAAGGTTCCAACAGACACAAAGCAAAACACAGGACAAAGGTTTATGTGAGCCCCTGTGAACTATGATCCCAGACATTTGCACAGCTTCACTGCACATACTGGGCCAATGTACTTTTTAAAACTCCCAGCAGCCTTTTATAACAAGGATGGAATCAAGCTCAAGGATCAATGCGGATTGCAACAGCATCAGTATGACACACAGAGAGACATGGTCACTCCAATAGGCAGGTCCCAAGTCTCTTAGAGCTCTAGAGATCAAAACCAACAGTTTAAGCTCCACACAGAAATCCAGAAATTAATGGGCAGACAGCACAGATCTCAGACAATGGTAACATACGCCACTGAGAGGTGCTGCTTAACAAGCAGACTGCTGCATTCTGCACCAGCTTGAGTTTCTGTAAAGATTTAAGATGTACCCTATGTAGGGCACATTGCAGGTTTCAAGGTAAAAAAGGTCATAGATGATGGTAGCAAGGTCCATTTCTGAAGGTCAAAATCCATCTTTTCCTCATTCACCTTTAACATTCTGAGATATGCCTGTTGGATTTAGCTTTTCCTTTGTGTGGAGACAATGAAATCATTTCTCGGCATGTTTTTAACACATCCCTCAAACTTTAGATATTGTCTTCCATCTCTAAGGCTATGTCTACACTACTGTGATAAGTCGACCTACGCTACGCAACTCCAGCTATGTGAATAACATAGCTGGAGTTGATGTACCTTAGGTCAAGTTACTGCAGGGTCTACTTACCTTACTCTTCTCGTCGGGGGTAGAGTATAGGGGTCGACTGGAGAGAGATCTGCAGTCGATTTGGCAGGTCTTTACTAACCCCGCTAAATCGACCACTCATTGGATTGATCTCAGAGCATCAATTCCAGCTGTTGTGTAGACCTGCCCTAAGATTATTTCTTCCGATTTGCTCAGTTGCTCATTTGCATTTATTAAAGAGATTAAAGGAAGAATCTACTGCAGTACATTTTTAAAAAGCTTGTGTGTTGATTCTCTAACAAATCTATTTTCTTGGCTGTAAAATATTGAGCAGAATCAACCAGATTTATCTGGTAATTGCAGAGAAAATAAATGCCATTGTGCCTAGGATTTCTGACTAGCAGCGTGTGCTCATCTTGACTGTTTATGTGAATTTCCTATCTTTTCTTTTTAAATATTTATCAGACAGTCATTAACAGGAACTGTTTTTGCAACATTCTCTGCTATTGAAGATTCTACTGGGATATAATTGACTGCAAGTTGAACCGTGCGTTATGAGGGCTTATAAGGGTGCCAAGGTCAATGGTATCATTGTAGAGCTTCCAATAAAGAGGATTGTTGTTAGTAGAATGAGCCATTAAAAATATTTAAGGCCATATACTACCATGAATCTCAGCATGGAACTTCCATTGACATTTGACATCAGCTATAGTCCTGTCTTCAATCTACTAAATCTCTTTTAACAGTGTTCTATTGTCTGATGGGATAAAAAAAGAACACCCCCCCCCCACCCCACACACAAGTTAACACTGAATAGTTCAACAAGCTGCATAACATGCTTCAGAATCCACTGAAACTAAAATATTATTTGTGAATTTCACTAGTAGTGTTCTAATTGATGGCATACTGCATTAAGGGCCCTCCTGTCATCTGTGTGTCATAGTTCCCACCTAGCCAGAAGCCAGAAAACTGAAATTCAAAAGTATTCTGATCTGCATTGCAAAAGTACCACATAATTGGGCATAATTTGGTACTATTAGCAGCAGAAGCCTAAGCCAATATGGATCTTGAATTGCTGAAGCTATTTCGCTATATGTTTATTTACTGTACACTGACACCCTGAGGATCAAGGAAACCATCTTAATCAGCAGATGGTCTTTGAATTTAGACAAAACTATGCATTTTGGAACAAGACAACTGTAGTTGCTACTGTTGGATTTCATCTTAAGAAAAACAGCTTCCAAGCTTGCTAAATTGCCTCTTTACCTGAGGTGTGCTGCTATTAGCTCTCAGTTAGCTTTCTGCCATTTGGGAAGCAGACTATTTCAAGTCTAGCCTACAATAACTCAGAGAATTGTATTTAAAGACAGTCCATACAATTTTATGCCACACTCACCAATTTTCAAGTAAAAGCACTTTTGCTCATGAGTAAAAATATTCAGGTTTCAGCTGCAAGAGAAAGCAAGGAGGAAAGAGTGACATTAGTCTCATGCTAATTTTGGAATAATAATTAGTTTATTAAAAGTTTTTTATTTAATCAGAATTTCATTACAATCTGGGCAGTTTACTCTGACAGATTTCACCCACCCCAGCCAATGTAAGAACATCCTTTAATACAGCTATTTTATTTTATCTGACAGTCATCATTAAGAGAGAAACAAAACCTCATGCCTTCCTCCTGCTCCAAAGTGCAGACGGAATACTCTGCAGTGCAGATTTCCATGGCTGCTATGCATTTCATTATGAACGGCAACTTTAAAAATCTGTAAAGACAAATTCTTGTCTAAAAGAATAATAATTGGTAGTAATTGAACTAAAATCTGGTTAATGTGTGTCATTTGGTTGTGAATGGTGAGAGTAAATAAATGGAGATATGATAGACTTTATGGGATGTCCTAGGACTATACTGAAGGAGAACGCTGTGAGCTCAGAAAAGAACATTTTCCAAGATTCACTAACCTTGTTGATCTGCCACTTCTCTGTGATATTCAGAGCCCCAACGACTTCTTCAATTCCTCCTGTTCATTATGGATCACATCCGTCCAATCTGGGAACTGAAACAATACCATGTAATTTATAGGACCAAAACCGACAGCGTGGATTCTGAATACCTAATATCAGATTCTTGTAGCAAAAACATTCTGAACAGTAAACGATCTCCACCCACCCAAAAGACACACACACCAATTTTTTTTTATTGCAGAGTAGTTCTGAGTAATTAAATAATCTGGAAAAATTGTACTCTGCATAGAGACATTCTACATTAGGAAAAGAGGCTGAATTTGCTGAGTAAATGATTTCCCTTGAATTATTTGCTAATATCTGGGAATAACTGAACTCCTCATTTCATGGTGAATCAGTTTTACTGGTGTGGGAGGACTGAATGATTTCCAGTTAGGAAAAGGCCAGTATTCTCTTGGCTAGAAGATTTACCTTTAACTCACATATTGACATGGTGCATGCTAACCATACGGTGGCTGTGAGCACACTGTATGTGCATTAAGTGAAAGTCCAGCCACAGAATAGGGAATCTGGCAAATTGGCTATATTTGTTTAGAGAGTCTGAGCACTAGGTGGCCAATGCAGTAAGATAAATAGTAACTTTAATGTATTCAAAAATGCTCATTAAATGGAGTATTATTTAGGAATGGGTCTTATACATGGTAAGGCTACATTCCCCCTTCACAGCCATACTGCCACAGTGAGTTAATTGGGGTTGCATAGAGCAAGGGCAAGATTTTGCTCAATCATTTCCAATGAGCATCTCTTGCAACCTGACCTCATTTTATAAGTTCTGTTGGCAAATTGTGTTTTTAGATAAAGTTCCATTAAAAATGTTTAGAAATTGCTGTTAACGCTATTGGCCTGATTTTTATTTAAATGATATGCAGTGTTGGTGTAGCCGTGTCAGTCCCACGGTATTAGAGAAACAAGGTGGGTGAGGTAATATTTTTTATTGGATGAACTTCTGTTGGAGAACTCAGACTCCATGAGCTGATGTAAGCTTGAAAGCTTGTGTCTTTTACCAACAGAAGTTGATCCAATAAAAGTTGATCCACCTTCTCTCTCTCATTAAACTTAGTTTTTACATTGTAACTCAGCTGATGTTGACAGATTTATCCTGATTTACATAGGTTTGAGGTTAAGTCAGGCCCCATGGCTCTGAAAATGAGAGAAAGTTAGAAAGGAGAACTAAGTTCTGATATTTAATGTGCTAAATGATTTTTTAACATGGATGAATGTGAATGCCAAAGACACCAACGATTCTGGAATCTTTATAACAAGTTGGAAGGGAATGGTGTTGCTCCACTATAGTGATTTCTGCCTTCATCTTGAATTCTTCTAATTGTATTCCTTAGCTGTTGGGGTTTTGGCTTTTTCAGCTTGCTTGTTTAGAACTCTGACCCAATGGCAAGTATTTTATACACTTTAAGGCTACGTCTTCACTACCCACCTGAATCGGCGGGTAGAAATCGATCTCTTGGGGATCAAATTATCGCGTCTCGTCGGGACTCGACAATCGATCCCCGAATCGATGCTTGTACTCCACCAGTGCAGGTAGCAATAAGCGCCGTCGACAGGGAAGCCGCGGCGGTCGATTTGCTGCCATCCTCACAGCAGGGTAAGTTGGCTCAGATATGTTGAATTCAGCTACGCTATTTGCGTAGCTGAATTTGCATATCTTAAATCGACCCCCCCCCCCCAGTGAAGATGTAGCCTAAGACAACATTGTTTTCTAATTGGTGTAGAACCAGACTTGACCCTCGTGTTTGATTACTGGTGAAACTGGACCAAATAAGGGGAGCTTCAAAAACTGCAAACACATTTCACTAGTTCAGGAACCAGGCTGCTCACAATGACAGACAGGAAACTTACAAAGAAAATAGCCAACTTTCCAAGATCATGTCATTTTATTCAGGGCTAACAAGGGACACTCCTGTATCTGGCAAGCACTGTCACATTTCTGCATCTCCCCTGCATTGAAAGGCAGTTTTGCAAAATTATCTGCATAGATTTTTTGGGGGAAGAGTATTCATATACTAGTTTGGTAACGTAAGCAGAATGGCAATAAATTAGTTACACACACTTATGCCACTACATAATTTCTTGATGATTGTGCAGAAAAACCATAGGAGGCTCTGCTATGTGGTGGCAGAACAATTAGTTGACTTTGCCTGGGAAAACATCGACTGCCCATTAGATGGACTGAATCTGTGTCTACCTTCTCCCACTTGGTGCCAGATGATTCTGAGGCCTCTGTGGAGCCTGGGGTTGCAAGTTTACTTCCTGGACCAGGGTCACAGCCTGGGCTCTGCTAACAAAGAATTAAAGTTCATGAACTAATTCATCTTTACAATACCTCTGATGTAATACTGCCCCTATTGTTAAGTGCTATCCACATTTTATCTAATGGGTTGTCTAAACGCTGGTTAACGTGCAGCAAGCTGGGGTGTGAATATACAGCGCACTAACCTGCCACTCACTAATTGAGCATGTTCTGCAGTGGGCATTGACATACTTCTGTTTCAAACTAAACTCACAGGGTAACTGTAAGTCAACCAGTTCCCTGTGGGGCACCATATCGAACGATGAAGCAATAGCACATCCTTGACTAGCCCAAGCAAAAGGGGCATAGTCTCCCTCAATTTGCACTACCCACATGGTCTTGTCCTTTTACAAGAAATTGGAGGAAAGCCCCATTCCTGTATGTACTACAGAGGCTTATCTTTCCTAGTGCTCTTTCCATCAACTGTAGCTCTTCTAATCTACTGATTACAATGCAGTTTCATTGAGAAATCTACCAGAGGATGAGCTATGCTACACAGAAATTTGTCTTAGTCATGTTTTAGGTATAGTTGTTCAAGCTTGCAATAACGAGGCTGAAATATACATCTATATGTGGTTAATAGAGAAGTTCAGAGAGACAGAGCGAGAAAAGATGATACAGAGAAAAATCAGACCTATACAGATGGACCCACATCAGTCAAAAGGAAATATAGAGTCCTGGAAATATAGCATTATATAATATGGCTCAACCTACCAATATAGTATGTATATTCAGCATGACAGTGGAGTGCTCAAGTTGGTGGATTAAAAAAAGAAAGTTCCTCTTAATTAAATGAGGGGAAAAAAATCAAAGAAAAAGCAGATTTTCACATTAATTAGGATTTGATTTGATTTTTGTATTTCATTTCCTTTTCAAAGACAAGCAAATAGTTCAGAGAAAACATCAATCACAGAGCATATAACAGGATTGGCGCATCATGCTTAAGAATAAAGCCTATAGTCAAACTGACCTCAGCTACTTTGGGCCAGGGCCAGCCTTTTTTCAGCTGTATGTATAGATTTGTTTATTCTGAGTGTAATGTGTATAATTAAAAGACACTAAATAAAAGGCAACAAATAAAGAAGCAAATTTTGCACAATCTTAAACATGGGGTGGGGGTTATAGATACTAATCAGAAGGCAATGTCACACCTGATACTCTATACATCCAGAGATTTTAAAACAATTTTTATCTTAATTGCATAGGTTTACTATAATTTGCATCTAGTTATGATTCCATAAATCTAATTTATATTAGCATCTAGTGGTTCCAATCGGGGACTGAAGGGCAACTGTGCTACAGACCGTAGTATAAACACATAGAATGGCACTGGTTATCAGGAAGGCACGTTTGAGAACTGACTCGTCACACTGATGACTGTCTTTTCAGGTATGCCTCCTTAAACTAATAATGTGTTTGTGTTAAGAAACAAAGGATTCTTGTACGTTATCACAGCATGACTTGCCTGTTAAAAGTATATGAATATTTATTACTCTCCTATTTCTTTCCTCCTGATAATTGTCACTGCATCTTAGTCTGTGTTGCTTTACAGATTTAATTTGAAAAGCAGCATTGTTTGCAAGGGATCAGTTGTTCTGAATCATCCTAAGAACAATTGAATCCAAGATTAGCGTGCTCAGTTTTCTCTCTCTTCCTCTGTTGATTATATCAGCACCTACTGTAGACAGTTGGGTGAGTTACCATCCCAAAATGGCCGCTAAACCCACAGACTGTGGAGGACTTGAGCAGATTTATCTGTGGAAAAGGCTGAAATGTGGATCTGAAGCCTGGTTCTTAATAGTTTAAAAGTTCATAGGAAGAATTTATCCTTTTATTTTGTACTGTATCATACACACAAAAGCACTCAAAAGCTAGGAAATGCCAGAATTCAGGTTGCCCGTGCCCTTTAATTTGGCCTCCTGCTGTGTATGCATTATGATACAGTCTTTAATTAACTGATCACATACTATTTTTTCCAGTGATATTCCATATAATGTTAAGTATAAGGAATCTCTCGCAAACTAGTAGAATCTTACAGAAAACTTCTAAGTACTATCACTTGCATATACAAGTCCATAACCACTCCCGCCCCCATGCTTTACAAGAACATTAAGGTTTCAAAATGAAGCACTCAAAAGTTAGAAATGTCCAAACTAAGGTTACCTGTGCCCTAACTGCAGCCTTGTCGTGTGTTTTGAGGCAGTCTTACTTACATGGTCTCATACTTCTTTTTCTACAGGACTATTGTTTCATTCACAGCACAGGCTGGGTGTTGAGCAGTGAGTGAGGCAGTGTGTAATAAATATTTTTGCCTTCACTGTTCAATTTGCTTCATTCACTGCAAATTATCCAATCATATTGAATGTTCTGAATATTTATTCACATTTATAAAATTTTTATTAAAGTGAATGTTTAAAATGAAATATACATGAGTTAAGAGAGAAGGTACTGTACATCTGGGGTCAGGCTTCGATTATGGGGGGTTACAGGTATCAGTGTGGTATTGACGGTGTCCTGTGATGTGTTCCATATAAATGTCTCTGGACCACCTGATGGTGTCACACACCATGAGCTATCTCATGAGCCGGGCATAGCATCTACTGACTCCACACACTCTCAGAACCGGCTCGCTGTGGGGGTCCCACGATCCCAGGGCTCCCACGATCAGGGCATGTATGTGGACCTCGAAGCCCTGGGCTCTCAGGGTCTCGGCCAGCGGAGTGTACTTTGATGCCTTTCGTGCTCAGGCCTCATGGAGGGCCGGTGACCGGTTTTCAAAAGGCACCGTGACGTCTATGATGAGGACTTTCTTCTTTTCTGCGTCCATCACGACGATGTTGGGTCGCAGTCTGCTGTCTGTCCTGGGGATGGCCAAGTCGAGGGTGATCTTCCCCAGGGACGGCGGGATGGCTTTCACCAGCCAGTTGTAGATGGTGTTGTGCAGTGCCGCCAGGCTCCGGAGTGCTGTTTGCATCCGCACAGGACGTGGGGCAGGGTCTCGTTTGCGTAGCCGCACTTCCTGCGGTGCTTGTCCCGGTTGTCATGGCGGATGGCTCCGTTGAGGGGAACGCAGTTGAGTCGGGCCCTGTGGACGAACCGCCAATCAGCGAACCTGGTGAAGCTGCCCCCGGGGAGGAAGTGGTTGCTGGCGTCCCACTTGCTGGACACCTCGAACACCTTGCCCTGGTCCGGCTTCCACTTGAGGTTCTCGGCATAGTGGCAGCAGATGGCGTCTTTCAGGGACCTTTCCAGCATAGCTCTGGTGGTCGAGGTGACGATGGTGTGGTCTGGGGTCTTTACGCGTGGCACCAGTATTCCCAGCTCCTGGCACTCCTCGCACCACTTCCAGCAGCAGCCGATCCTCTTACCCAGGTGTCTCGAGGAGTTGCGGGACCAGAGAGAGGACAGGTCTTCCCCCTCTCTCCTGAACTCAGCCTCCAGGGAGCCACTGAGTTAAGTGGCAACGTCCTGCTCGGAGGGGGCCCTGGCGATGCGTTTCCTGACCACGCCCTGTAAGGCCTCCTGCACGATGCTCCTCACCATTGGGTCCGGGCACGTCAGGAGGCGGAAGGCGTGTACTAAAAAGGTTCCTAGCCATAAGCACTAGGTGCCCTTGACCAAACTTAACAATACATTGTAAGTGCAGCAATCCAAAATAACCCACCACAAATCCCCATTTTCAGATGCCTCGGAAAAAGATGACCTTTGCAACATACCTTCTGAAACCCTATTTCATTCTCTCCAAACTATCCAGCTCATCCAATGAAGACTCAGATGTGTTCTGCATTAGACTGATTTACATGGTATGGTATAGTAACTGTGAAGAGAATTTGGCCAAAAATACAGCACAGGCACACATTTGCTATCCACCATCCAAGCGGCATATTGAATGAGTGCAGGGGTCCTCTGGCTAAACAGCAGGTGATTATGCAATTCAAGAGTATATTTGTAAAACATATGCACAAGTGGGCAGTATTAAGATATAGGTACAGAGGGCTGTCTCTACATTAGCTGTTCCTAAGTCCTGGTCAGATACATGAAAAGGAGATCTTCTCAGGAAATTAAACAGATGCTAGAGAAAAACTCCAGGACATAATTAAGGAGAGTTATGTGCCTTTTCTCTTGCATTCTGTAGGCATTTTGCGTGAGCAAGGACAGCAGGGTTTGCCCCATTATTCATACAGCATCATAGATTCATGGATGAAATTTGACAGGCAAAAGACAAAGGGCCTAATTCTCTTCTCACATACACTTGTTTTACACCAGTATAACTGCATTGACTTTAATAGAGTTACTCCAGGTTTGCCACAGTGTAAGGGTGAGGAGGACTGGGCCAAAAGAACACAATCTACAATAATTTGACCTAAGAGCTCTTTGTCTCTTAAAATTTATACTCCCAAGTCTGAGGTTTGGAAAAATGCATTTTAATTACAATAGTTGGGTTTTCCTTGTGTTTGCTCAGCCCTAGCACATAGACATTCATGAATAGGGCAGATGAATGAAAGCTCACCACAAGTAGTTACAAACTCTCTGTGATTCAGATTAGACAGCCACAGATTAAATTTATTAATAATACCACTCCCAGCTATCTGAATTCCAGACATTTGTTTTTTAGCAAATATGATTTCTTTAATTGGACCACACCTTTCAGAAATGGCACAAACTTGTCATGCCCAGGCAGGTAGCAGATCTAATCTTATTCATTCATACCTTTGTCAGCAGTTAGGAAATCAGATTTATCAAGCCAAGTGAACATTAGTATATTTTTTTTCAAGGTCTGGGAATTCTGTGAATAAAATGTCTGCCATCCTGAGAACACAGTCTCTGATTTTATTGAAAGGTGCATAAGGAAGACAAAGGAACTTTCTTAGGCGTTAAGAGAAAAGAAAGGAGTGCTGTAGCATTAAGTGGAGGCAATGGAGAAGATCTGTGTGTGTAATTATTATAAAAATAGTTAAAAAGCCATAAATTTCTGTGCCACATTGAATGGAAAAAGCAGCAATATTCATAAATTTTTAATTTGCCAGATAGAGAAGAAATGAAAACTTTTGTCTTAGTTAAGAACATCTCCTCTTTCATTTGAGATCACCATTTTGGTTTTACTCTACATATGTTCTGGGTTATATTTAAAAACAGCTTTAAAATTATGAATACATTTTTCATATCAAATTTTCAAATCTTTGTTTTTGGACACACAAAGGTTGATCTCAGAAATTTAGAGGCCTTGTTGATGTCCCTTTGAGAATACGCCCCTTTCTATTGATAATGAAATAATCAATGAATGAAATAAAAAATTCTCATTCTTTCCTAAGGGTTCACTGCATCCCTCCTAGAGTTTTCATTAGCCACTGTTCCACCCACTTCTAACACCCGACTTCTGAGTCTCAACATGCCTACCACCATCCTTTCAGCTGAAAAACTGGACAGATTCCTTTGTGGAATTGCTTCTTTTTCTCCACAGCAACTCAAATACGGTCACTCACAGTGAGGAAGTATTAAAGAATATTCACCCATGAAAAGGATTTATTCCAAAGATTGGTGTAGTTAACTCATTTCAGACACTTTTAAAAAAAATTAAGTGTGCTGAAATTGAAACAAATTGTGAACAAAAATATTAAGCATGTTTTAAATTTCCCTTTTCATTTCTCACAATTAAAATAAATACTTAACATTTTCTATGTTCTAAGACTGTACAGACAATTAATCTGGGATGGGTGCATTTAGAGATTCATAGAATTGTAGGCCTGGAAGGGACCTTGAGAGGTCTTCTAGTCCTGTCCGTCCCCTACATTCAGAGCAAAACTAAGTACTGTATTATCTAGACCATCCCTGATAGGTGTTTGTCTAACCTGATCTTAAAAATCTCCAATGATGGAGATTCCACAACCACCCTAGGCAATTTATTCCAGTGTTTAACTACCCTGATAGTTAGGAAGGTTTTTCTAATGTCAGACCTAAACCCCGCTTGCTGCAATTTAAGCCCATTGCTTCTAGTCCCATCCTCAGAGGCTAAAGAGAACAATTTTTCTCCCTCTTCCTTGTACTTGAAAACTGTTATGTCCCTTCTCAGCCTTCGCTTCTCCAGACTAAACAAACCAATTTTTTCCAATCTTCTCTCATAGGTCATATTTTCTAGACCTTTAATCATTTTTGTTGCTCTTCTCTGGACTTTCTCCAATTTGTCCACATCTTTCCTGAAATGTGGCACCCAGAACTGGACACAATACTCTAGTTAAGGCCTAGTCAGTGTGGAGTAGAGTGGAAGAATTACTTCTCGTGTCTTACTTACAACACTCCTGCTAATACATCCCAGAATGATGTTTGCTTTTTTTGCAACATTGTTACACTGTTGACTCATATTTAGCTTGTGATCCACTGTGAGCCCCAGATCCCTTTCTGAAGTACTCCTTGGGTAGTCATTTCCCAATTTTGTATGTGTGCAACTGCTTGTTTCTTCCTAAGTGGAGTACTTCGCATTTGTCCTTATTGAATTTCATCCTATTTACTTCAGACCATTTCTCCAGTTTGTCCAGATCATTTTGAATTTTAATCCTATCCTCCAATGCACTTGCAACCCCTCCCAGCTTGGTAGCATCTGCAAACTTTATAAGTGTACTCTCTATGCCATTATCTAAATCACTGATGAAGATATTGAACAGAACTGGATCCAGAACTGATCCCTATGGGACCCCACTTGATATGCCCTTCCAGCATTACTGTTCCCAGAGAGTGGTTATCAGTCGTTTACAGTTTTCTAACCAGTTATAGACCCACCTAGATTGTATTTCCCTAGTTTGTTTATGAGAAAGTCATGCGAGACAGTATCAAAAGCCTCACTAAAGTCAAGATATACCAGGGGTCGGCAACGTTCGGCACACGGCTCGCCAGGGTAAGCACCCTGGCGAGCCGGGCCAGTTTTATTTACCTGCTGACGCGGCAGGTTCGGCCGATCGCGGCCCCCACTGGCCGCGGTTCGCCGTCCCGGGCCAATGGTGGCAGTGAGAAGCCATGGCCAGCACATCACTCGCCCGCGCCGCTTACCCTGGCGAGGGTGCTTACCCTGGCGAGCCGCGTGCCGAACGTTGCCGACCCCTGGTATAGAGTCTAGCAAAATGGAGCCCCGATGCTAACTGTATTCTCTGG